>NC_091742.1:21232400-21307400 GCF_043380555.1 Nothobranchius furzeri
GGAATATTGGCTCAATCCTGGAGCTCAGGGATGGATTACACCGCGCTGTGAATGCACAAACTCATATAATTGTCGAGATGAGTCGTAAGCTTGGAACTTTGGCTGAGATTCAGACTCTGGCACAGAAGGTTGATGCCATCAAGGATAGAGTTGACGGATCAGCACGGATTGGGATAGATTAATTTATGCCATTATTGGATCTAGAGGGGTTGGAGACCAACAGAACTTTAAGACAGAGAGGAACTTATCTCTGTCTGGCCCCAAAACAAGTTCTTATCTGAATCTGGTGCCCTTGAGCCTGTGAGCCTGTGAGCAGCGCGGGAGAGTTAAAGAATTTAACCAGTTAAAATGGATTCATGAATAATTAATCAATAGTCGTGTCTCCTCTTGTCATTTAGTTTTTTGTCTGCCGGAGACATTTGCTGAATAAGGAAATAAAAACTTAAAATGACAAAAAAATTAGGGGAAAACACTAGTTTTGTATCTTATCAATTATTAATGATTAATAGATTGTTGGTGTTTTAACCTATGTCGATGGTTTTAACTTTTGGTAAAGGAAAACACACAATTTCCAGGCAGCCCCAGTCTGGAGAAGTGATGGTGACATCAGCTGTTAAAAATAAATAATACTCTGAGGTTTGATTTTTTTTCTTTTGTGTGTGGGGTGGGGGTGGGGGTGGGGTCACAGGGGGATCTCGCACAGGGCGCTATTTAGGCTAGCTCCGCCTCTGCTGTCTCCCTATCCCAGTCTGGGCGGGACTGCGACCAGTGAAGGCCGTTTAATCGTTTCCAGGACTCGCTGTGCTCTCTAAACCCAAATACCTCCTTCCCCTGTCCAAACGGAGGTGAAGAGCGCTGCTTATCATGGCTGCATGCACTGATGTGAGGAAAGTCCCTAATCCAACCTCCCCACCTAGTGGACACTTATGTTGTGTAATGTCTGAAGTATGTTGCATTTCCGTCTGAGGTGTTTTTTGCATGGCAAAGCTGCCCTTCCTGTGGAGGGTAACTCTGAAGTGCCTTTTTTTCCTCCACCTTACTCAATCCTCATATATAAACCCTCTGATCTCCATTAAGGTAGCACGACTCAGGTTGCGAATGACCACAGTCACCAATTCTCGTCATGTGTCTATGCCCATGTATGTATGTCTGATCTCAGAATTGTGTGCACTGAAACTTTAATTTCCCTCTGGGATTAATAAAGTATCTTTGAATTTGAATTTGGATTTAGTTTAATCCCCCGTGACTGGAGGAGTGAAAAGATACGCAGCAAGCGTTTTATTTGTGGACGGAAATGACAGGAAACGTGGGTTTAGAGGTGGCGAGCGCATGAAGAGGTGGAGGCGAATGAGAGACAAATTTGTCCGTGTTAAAAAGTCTCTTATATACAAAAAAAACCCACAATATAAACAGACTATCTTGGACCGGATACATGACAGGATACCACAGAACAGTGCTACGCCCTCTGTTGTCCTGGTGGGGAATTACTTTGCAACACTCTCCAGGAGATGGAGAGGTATGAGGGCAAAATGTCTCCATCCGTGCATGTGTGTGTCTCTCCCTTTTGGAGCTGACGGAGAAGCATGACTCGTGCTTTAGACAAAGACAGAATCCTCATTTTATAACTCTGACCAGTACCTTTACTGATGTCACCAGGGATGCTGCTAATCTCTCTGTTGACCATCTTCTGATGAAGCTGTTTGATGTTGAATGGTTCGACGGTGAAGGGTAGAGTTCCTGTCAGCATGGCGAACATGCTCACACCTCTGCGGACACACACATACACACACACACACAGAAACTGTAACTTACTTACACAGAGACACACACTGATTTAGAAAAGGGACTTCATCACGTACATGGACCAGACATCCACTTTGGGGCCATACTTCTTGTGAGCCAGCAGTTCTGGAGCGGCATAGGCAGGACTTCCACATTGAGTGCCGAGGAGCTCCGGAGATAAAGAGTCGGGCTTCAGAGTGTTGCTCAGGCCAAAATCTGTGGGAACGACTTTTACTTCAAGCTATTGATCTATACTTTAAAGGTGCATTATGCAGAGTATGTAGAAATGAAGTAAAAATGACATCCTGTGGTAAAATGTGGTTACTGCAACCACTTGACACAACTGTCGAGCTTTTTGCTGACCATCGTCAAATTACAATAGTTGGCGCTGCAGTATTAGCTCACAGGAGACACGGCAACCCCACACTTACTGATGGTAAACAGTAGTTACAGCCCTCCTTTCTTTAACCTGGCAGCAGCCAGATCTCTATCTGTAGCCTCGCCACGTGTCGGGTCGACACATTTCGATCCAGAATCTCCGCAGCAGAAACCCTCTGAAAGAGGGAGGGCTATCTGGTAGAATAATATGAGCTGATTGGAGGATGCGCAAGGTAGTGCTCGGCTGGCACTGGCTACCATATGTTGTCTTTAGCCAATCACACCTCCTTGAACCATCACCTTATCGTGGTGGAGGAGTTTGAGTGCCCTAATGATCCTAGGAGCTATGTTGTCTGGGGCACTTTGTGCCCCTGGTAGGCTCTCCCATGACAAATTGGTCTTAGGAGAAGGGTGAGACTAAGAATGGTTCACAGGATCTTTCATGGACATTAAAACAAAGAGTCGGAGTACCAGGCCCGGAGGGTTACTGGGGTCCCACCCTGGAGCCAGGCCTGGGGTTGGGGCCCGTGAGCGAGCGCCTGGTGGCCGGGCTTTCGCCCAGCCCGAACCGGATACATGGGCTCATCCAACTGTGGACCCACTACCCGCAGGAGGAACATGAAGGGTCCGGTGCAATGTGGATTGGGTGGCAGACCAAGGCGGGAGTCTTGGCGGTCCGATCCCGTGACAAGAAAACTGTTTTTTGGGACATGGAACGTCACCTCGCTGGCGGGGAAGGAGCAGGAGCTTGTGGCAGAGGTTGAGCGGTACCGGCTAGATATAGTCGGCCTCACCTCGACACATAGCATTGGCTCTGGAACCCAAGTCCTTGAGAGGGGTTGGACACTCTCCTTTGCTGGAGCTGCTCCAGGTGAGAGGCGGAGGGCTGGGATTGGCTTTTTGTTAGCCCCAAGACTCTCTGCCTGTGTGTTGGAGTTTACCCCGGGGGACAAGAGGGTAGCTTCCCTGCGCCTTCGGGTCGGGGAACAGGTCCTGACTGTTGTTTGTGCTTGTGGGCCAAATATCAGTTCAGAGTACCCACCCTTTCTGGAGTCCCTGGGACGAGTGCTAGATAGTGCTCCATCAGGGGACACCATTGTCCTGCTGGGGGACTTCAATGCGCATGTGGGCAATGACAGCATGACCTGGAGGGGTGTGATTGGGAGGAACGGCCCGCCTGATCTGAACTCGAGTGGTGTTTCGTTATTGGACTTCTGTGCAAGCCACAGTTTGGCTATAACGAACACCATGTTCGAACATAAGGATTCCATCGGTACACTTGGTACCAGGGCAGCCTAGGTCGCAGGTCGATGATAGACTTTGTAGTCGTATCATCTGACCTGCGGCCGTATGTTTTGGACCCCCGAGTGAAGAAAGGAGCAGAGCTGTCAACTGATCACCACCTGGTGGTGAGTTGGATCAGATGAAAGGAGAAAAACTGACTATCCCCGCAGCCAGCTGGATATTAAACACGTTTCAGTATAACCTTGCTTCCAAAATGACGGAAACATTAGACTCTTTTGGGATTTCCTCACTGTTAAATTCTCACTATATTCTTACATACTGCACTTTTAAGAAACACTTAACAGAAATGGTTTCAAGTTTCGTGCCAATTTGAATGTCAACATACCCACAATCTTTATGTTGTTATGTTCATCCAGGAGGAAGTTTTCAATCTTTAGATCTCTGCAAAAGGAAAGAAATGAGTCAGTCTCAATGGGCAAATATGGTTTTTAGTTTTACTTTTATGTATCCTGCTTCTAATCCTACGTTTCTTCCCCTCATTAGAGTGTTTTCCAGTAATTTGCTTGACCGACATCATGGTGCTAGTTCTATTTGAGAAAGCTTTTATGGCGTATTTATAAAAAACAAGATGATCTGGGATAGGACAGGCCCTGCAGAAGCAACAGAAAACCCATAAGCTTGGGTTTGGCCAGAACTCAAGTCTTTAAAACTCTGCTGACTGAACATTTGGTAGTTTGGGGGATTAGTTTGTCCAAATCCAGCAACCGCTTTAGAAACCTCAGAACCTTTAGGTCAAGTTGACCCGTTACAGTCCTTGATTCATCCTTCAACATTGACCCCCCAAAAATCCCTGCATTTACCTGAGTAGGTCGCACTGAATTGCCCCAGTCTCATTGCCATCATACTGCCGGCTATAAAACTACCGGCTAAATGAAAATCTGCGGTTAAGAGTGAGAGAGCCCCTAAAACGCAGACTGGGAATCCACCATGTTCCTTTCATCTGCATTCATCTAACCAGCAGACGCTCAAAAACCCAGAGAAGCCTGCTCATACAACCCAAGGGGAGTTCAAAGACAAGTGTGTGTGTGTGTGTGTGTGTGTGTGTGTGTGTGTGTGTGTGTGTGTGTGTGTGTGTGTGTGTGTGTGTGCGACGTGGGGGTGGAAACACAGCTAGAAACAGCAAGAACACACATTGTCACGAAGGAGAAAATGTATGGCAAACCTATTGAATGTGGGTGGCAGGAGGTGTGTTTAAGTGCAAATTTTCCATTTATTTCCAGTTTAATCAGGAACCGTGCCTACTGGGCTTTTGGTGGAGAGAGAGAGAGAGTGTGTGTGTGTGTGTGTGTGTGTGTGTGTGTGTGCATGTGGGAAAGTGTAATAGAGAAAGAGGTGTTTTTTAGGAGCTGAAAGCTGTGTCGTTGAGGGACTTCATTAGAAAGGAAGTCCATGATGTTGTGATGATGTGTGAATCATGGCGTCGGCACAGAATGATGAAGTCACTGCCTGGTAATCACATTCCCACCTTCAGAGAAGCCAAGTTCTTTAAGCACAGTGCTGTGTGTGTGTGTGTGTGTGTGTGTGTGTGTGAGTGTGTGAGCACGTGCGTGCATGCATGTGATTGTGAGTGGGTTATCTGACACTAAATTGTACTAAAAGAAAATTGTCACCCACACTGAACTGTGCAAGACATTAACTTTCTTTTAGGACTGTAGTTATGCTGTAAATCATCAGAATCAGACTCTGCTTCGTTTGCAGATACAAAATAGGGTCTTAAGAGTTCATGCAATTTACAAAAACATTTCCACAGGGGCACTTGCTTCTCAAATGAAGCAATTTGCATACATTGAAAAGGAATACCTTCCTATGTGTCAGTTAGAAACCAACATGCATTAGGTAATACAAAATTGATATTTATGGAAGGATAACATTATTTTTGTCATTAAACATCTAATTAGAAAAAAATAGGTTTCTCAGGCCTTTTAAAATCCAAAAATAACATAAAAGTCATGCTGTGATCACAGTTATGAGAAAGTATAGAGGCCAGCCTAGGGTGAAGGGTTCATGCCTTTATGACTGAGGTCTATCTTTGCTTTTCTGTGATTCTGTGTGTGCTGATGTAAATGTCCTCCAGAGACAAAGGCTATTGTCAGCGGGGTTGCTTTTGTGCATCTAACCAGTCTTTTCACCTTCTTTGCTGCTTCCAAGTAGTTCTCGTTTCAGAATGTTAGGCAAATTCCCAGTATGAAATAAAACTGTATGATATGACTGACTGGCAAACTCGTGCCATAAAACTATGCACATTTTAGCTGTTCATATTCATGTTTGCATGATTCAAAAGCCACGCTATATAACTGTCAATATTTCTACCTGCATTGTCTCTCCAGTGCAGATGTCACACTTTCACCATTTTATAGAACAATAGCTGTTTGCAGAAATCCAGGAGCGGATAATAGCCAGCGAGCTGTTAGCTAAGTGCCATTTTTACCTGAGCCTAAAGGGTTACCGTGAATACCTGAACAGGTCAACTTTGTCCCTACATGCACCTGGATTAGCAATGTGAAACAGGCAATTATCATTATGAAGGTGGTCTTCCTAACATTGTCGTGTGTGTGTGTGTGTGTGTGTGTGTGTGTGTGTGTGTGTGTGTGTGTGTGTGTGTGTGTGTGTGTGTGTAGTAACCTGTGCACGATGCCATGCTTGTGGAGGTGATCCACAGCAGAGAGGATTTGTCGGGTGTAACGTCGCACCTCCCTCTCCTCCAGCCTCCTCTTGTCACAGACTCTGTCCATCAGGTCTCCTCCTGCACACAGCTCCATGACCAAGTAGTAACTGTTCTCTGTCTCCAGGGTCTCACACACACACACACACACACACACACACACACACACACACACACACACACACACACACACACACACACACACACACACACACACACACACACACACACACACACACACTAAAATACTAAGATAATGTTCACTGAACTATCTACATTTCTGATGGTTTTGATCTCAGCTTTAATAAGCTTTGAGTTTTACCTCCAGGAGAACAACAATATGAGGATGTCGGACCATCTGATGAATTCGGGGTTCTCTCTTTAGGTTCCTGAGCACATAGGAGTCTTGGCGCGCTTTCTTCTTGTCTATCACTTTAATGGCCACCTGAATACACCCAAAAGAAAACACGCAAACAGTATTAACGAACACAATGTCGTCTCAAATAAGCAAGTAACCAAGCGTTTTGAAAAATAAAGTCTCAAATTAATAAACATATAATTTTATAAACCTCTTTACTGCATTTCAGACATACATGAAGTACATTTTTTTGTGGAAATAGTCAATATTCTTGCTGGAACAGCCTCAGGTAGCACAAATACATAAATAAATAAATAAATAAATAAATAAATAAACATATTGATGGAAATATAAAAAGTTTAGAAAATAGAGTTCATATGAACTTCTTTTACTATTTTAGAACAGGGTTGTTTTATTTCAATAGAAATTCACTTATTGGTTCAGGTATAACTAGCCATTAGCCTATCAATCTGGTATGACCTAGTTTCTGTTTCTTCTAAATCAGATCTGGCTGAAATCAGGAGATTTAAAACAGCAAACTAGCCTAATAAACCTGCTGCAAACATAGCAGAACAAAAGCTGCTCCCTTTGCTACCTCTAATCACTTTGGTTTTTATTAAGACGTGGGTGAAAACTAGTAAAGGCAAAATTCTTTTTCCAGTTTTAGAATTATTTCCAAGAAACCTCCAAGGCTCAGCAAATAGTTTTTACAGTGTTGACATGAATCTAATAAAAGCAGTTAAGATGAACAAAGAAACCACCTTCAATCATATCAATACAATAAATGAAAATAAACAAAACTGGCCCTCTCCACTTGTGGAGTCCCCATCAGAAGGCAGAAAGATACACATTAGCATTTGTCACAGCAGGTTTAAGAGGAAAGTACAAATCCTGCTAAAGAGGTAGAGCTGTTTTAAATATGATGCATATGGTGAAATAGAGTTGGGATGTCTAATTAACATATAAAATCTGATAGATTTTTACGTGGTAATGAACACAAAAGTAGATTTAAGAATGCAAAGCACTCTTGCCTGTTCAGCAAAGATTAAATAAGCAGTCTGAACCATGAAAAGTATAATAACAGGCTGCCATCAGCTCCATATTATCATGTTTGTAATCAGCTGTTGTGATGCTGTAACCATGCAATCAGAAGTTAAACCTGTGATGTTTTCTTTGCCATGTTGCCATACTTCCAACCCACTTTACTCACCTTCTCCCCCACGCCAGTGTGAAGCCCCTCCATGACTTTGGCAAATGAGCCCTTGTTGATCATCTTCCCAACCAGGTAGGATCCCACCCGTTTGGAATGAGGAAAGCTTCGCAGTAGCTCTCCGGAGACCTTCAAAGAGGACAAAGGCAGCTGCTCCCAGCCAGGACCAGGGGTCTCCCACACGGACACCTCACGCTCAACAGCCCCCTCTCCCTCTGCCACCATCTCCTCCAGAGTGGGCTTCACTTCAGCTGCTGGCATCCCGGACGAGACCCCATGTGGTCACTTTCAACTTTCACGATTGAGTCCATTTGATCCAAAACAAGAATGTTAGGCAAACACCTCTTAAACAAACCGTTTTCTAGAATGAGCTCGGCTGCAGATTTCTGCTATCCAATGTCACATGTGTTGATCTAGATGGTCCAATGTGTCCCCTCGTCCTTTCTTCTTTGTTTGATTGAGCTTCTAGGAGACACAAGTGGCTTCTTGCTGGTGCTCAGGTGGCTCGCCTCTCTTCTCTCACTCTGTGTCGCCCCGTCGGTTAGTGGATGATTAACCGTTGTGTTCTTAGGTCAGCTCCAACGATGAGGAGGACATTCTACACCGTAATCACCCTCCTCCCTCCACGGTACACACAGATACTCACAGTTACACAGTAACCGTTTGTAATGGTCTCACTTTACTTCTTGGAGGCTAATTTAAAATCTTCTATTTTTGTCCTGCTGAATTTCCTCTGTGAGAAACCACAACTACAACTAAAGTCAGAGGTCAGGCTTTAAAAGAACCCTTTTCTTCCCTCACCAAGTTTCCGTCGAGGCATTCCTGTCCTCAGGTAAATATGTGCTGACTTTGGCCACATTCAGGAAAGCAGATCTATTTTTGACGTGGGTTTGCATCACATACATGACAAATAGCCTCTCATGTGTCAAACACACACAATCATGAAGCTGACAAATTAACACTAGATGTGTTTGAAGCTATTTGGAATCATCAGGAAACCTCACCCAACCCACATATTTTATAATTAACTAAAAAACACGTGAACAAAAGGAGCACCACTATTTAAAATATGCTGCATGATTACCAGTGAAAAATTAAAAACATAAAACAATCTGAAATAAAAACTCCTTAATGTGACTTTGTTGGTATTGATCATGAAAACTGAAGCAGAAAGTTCTGAGGGGCTCGCGTCGGCCTAGAACTGACATTTACTAACTTCTCTTCGGCTTTTGAACCTGAACGCAGCATAAGTGGTAAAATAAAGGCAGTCAAGACAGACACCAGATTGTCCCCTATGATGGGTGATCTATGGGAGTCTGGATATCATCTGAGCTGCTGGATGGTGACCTCAGATGACGCAGACTTAGAAGTGATACCACCTCAACGGTGGTGATCGCTGGACAAAGCTGACAAGCCTTGGTCAGCATCAAAGTGTGCCCTTTGTCTTTGGTTTATTGCGTTTTAAAGCACAGATAAACTTCAGGGTCGAATTGCACACTATTACTGGTTGATTTTCTGCCTTCACTCAGCTGATGAAAGGAGAGACAGAGCTCCGTATCCTCCAATGCAACCCAATATGCTCGCATCCGCACACACAACCTAGCACAACCCTGTTGTACACAGCAAGGCCTCTGGCTAAGGCACATGTGGACTTGAAACCAGGCTGCAGATGACACCGGTGAGGATGAATCAGAATCAAAACTTATGAAGAAACCTGTTTTATTTCACTGCCATGCACAAATGGGCTTGTATGACACTATTTAACAAAAAGAAGTGGCTGCACATTTACAAAAGCATTATTAACATTGCATCATCTGAAAACCAAAGCAAATGAGGATTTTTACTCTGAATCTTTTCAAACGTGGACATTCTTAAACCGTTATATAACGGACTGTAAAACAAAACATGACACTCATCTTCAACACGATCAAACAAGGGGGCAACCTGGACATTCCTCTCACCAACCTTCTCCCGAGTGACCCTAAGGTATACCCCCAGTCCAAAGGGACATGTGCCCAGCAAGTCCATGGTCTGCCCCAGAATCTCCTCATAATAGGATGTGACTGAAAATCCTTCGATCAGGAGATTTCACAATCCAAACCCCCTTAGCTGACGGTGCATGATGTGGAGGAGTAGCAGAGATAAGTCACTGTTTACCTTTAAGTGAGTGTTGGAACAAGGAAATCCCTTTTGGGCCAAACAGATGGGGTGGTATCTGACGCTAACTGGTTCTGTGCTTGATGGACCACAAAAGAAGGAAACAATGAGCAGACATTGTGGATCAGGACAGAAGGTGACCATCCAATAGGAGAAAATGAAAACACATCAAATCAAGTGTGAGAATTGCAAAACAAAAGTGAACTAATAAGCGCTCGAGAGACTGGCTCCATACAACTTCCACACTGCCTTGCATGAAGCTTTTGCAGGGGCTTTCTGGGCCAATGTGTGTGTTTAGTTGTGTCACCACGATTCAGAAAAGGGCCGTCGTCTCTGCCAGAGACCACAGTCTATTTGTGAGGAAGCTTTCATGAGCACACATATATTTGAAGGCTGTTTCTGAACTTGTTCTAGTGTTTGTGTGTCGTTCATGTGTTTCTCAATCCGGACACGACACGTGTGCACAAACTTCATTTATGCTCGGGCCCAGACGGTTAACGTCGGAGTGTGTAGATAGATTCTAACTGTGTGTGTGTGTGTGTGTGTGTGTGTGTGTGTGTGTGTGTGTGTGTGTGTGTGTGTGTGTGTGTGTGTAGAGGAATGCTGGCTGGCCTGTAGGACTTGGCGAGCTTCTTGGTGGTCACAATAAATGAGAGGAGAAACCCCCTTCTGCTTCCTGCCTGTAATAAATGGATCCCCAGCAGCCATTAAGGCATATTTTAACACCAAATAACTCCCTCAAAACCACACTAGAGCAGACACGGTGGACCATCGGCCTCTAAACATCTCCCTCACTTTCATTTCCACCACTGCACTGCCACTTTAGCACAAAAAAACAAGAGAGGAGCCTAATGTGGGAATGAGACAATCAAATCCAGCCAAAGTTCATAGCAGGGTGTGTATAAAATGACAGGCAAACATAGTTTTGATGCCTTTCTTAAATGTTTTCTCACAAACATTTGAGATTTTGTTGATGCAACAAGTAAATTGACTTTATTTTGTACCTGGCACCAAACTGTTCCATACACATCATTGATGTGGCTTTGGTGGTTTATTGTTTAATATGTGAAGGGATTTGTTCCAAAAAAGACCAGAAATCAGCCAAATATGTCCAACCCTGCAATTTTTTTACTGGGTAAAATACAAAGTAAGCAACTCTTGCAGGAATTATTTATGGCTTATTTTGAATTTTCTAGTTGTTGCAAAGGATGAGAGGCTAATTTCAGTTTCTTAAAAATAAATAAATAAATAAATAAATAAATAAATAAATAAATAAATAAATAAACAAACAAACAAAATAAATAAATAAATAAATGTAACCAGGCTGAACAGAAAAGTCATATATACATTGGAGTGGCTTTTCCACAGCTGCTGCACCTGTCTGCCCTCTGGTGGACAAAGTAAACTCCTGCAGCACCAGTGTTTGTACATGTCTCAGCAGATAATAGAAAACACTACCAACAGTAGCGGCAGTGTTTTCTGTCTTTCGGTCAAACTAACCAATTGTTTTGGTTGGTTTTGACCAATGCATTGGGACGTGATATGGAATAAGTTAGAATCAGCTAATAAATTGACAAAATGTTCACAGGCTACCAAGTAAAACCATGTTGAATGTGTAGTTTTTTGTTGAGTAAAGAGTTTTACTAATAAACAGAACAGATTTCATAAATGAGGATGACTCTAGCTATCTTCATTCAGCCCGGATGTGACCTGCTGATGGCTCTTGATGACTTGATCAGCCGCTTATATCATCACCGGCCTCAGACAGCCAGTGCCTGCACTCTGCTGTGGTTGACATCTCTCATGTTCTGCGGTCTCTACTGCAGTGCTGCTGATTAGAAATGGCTCTCTTAGTGTAGAAACAGACAAACAGCACGCCGCTTCACTCCCCGACTCAAAGCTGCGTGTCTTCAACATCACACAGTGTGACAGCAGCCTCCCCAGGCCCAGCCGCCGTTGCCCACAGAAACGTTTTAACCAGATCAGGTTGCTTCAGCGATGAATGATCCTGAATTATCCTCCAAATGGTGAGAGGATGTGGGTCTTGTGAAAACACTTTGTGCCTAGATAAACTGAAATAAATGAAAGGACCAAAACAAATGTGAACTTTTATACAAGGCTGCCTCGAATTCTTCTCTTGGGTTCAGACAAAGACTGGGAGGGAAAACATTTAACTGTCAGACGATCTTGACAGCAGCACAAGCTTTCCAACATTTTAAATGCAGAGCTGTGGTTTGTAATGCTTTAGCAGAATGGAGATATGACTCAGCATTATCTTTTACTTTCATATCACCACATCTACTAAGGAAATGTTTAACTAAACACCAAAAAGTGTGCAAAAAGTCCAGTTTAAAGCTAAAAGAAATAACTAGCTGTACTACATCTGTAAAAAATAATCCAACACTATTTTGCAAACCTTCACTTTGCCTTCAGGTCATCATTTCATAGTTATTTAAACAAAATTCAGGATTTTTTTTGTCCTTTTCATTGCAACGTTGAGCAGCAAAGCTATCTGTAACACTTTCAATTTTATATTTCTGTTGTAATATTGTGAAATATAACAGCAAAATAAGATTTTTATTAAATGAATGAATTGCTATTTATCAATGCAGATGTGTAAAATGACCCATAAAACATTGTAAGGATTTCTGAGATGAAAAACAGTATTAGTCTGAGAAAAATGCTAAAAAGTACATTTATTTTATGGGTTCTGTTACTATTCCTGCAGGTTGGTTGGTTCTGCAGTAACAAGGGGTAAAGTGCATCCAGTAAATATCCCATGAAAAAAAAACCACATACCATTAAACACATCACACACGCACACGCACACACACACACACACACACACGCACGCACGCACGCACGCACGCACGCACGCACGCACACACACACACACACACACACACACACACACACACACAGCAAGTTATGAAACCATTGTTCTCATTATATGATCAACATAAAAGCCACTTGTTGTTTAAAGACAAAAAGGGACGGAACTGTTTTAATTTGATATATTTAATTACTTGATATTACATTTAAAATATTGTTAGCATTTAAAAACTAAAACATAGATATTGAACCTTAATTAATAAAAAAATATATTGGTAAAGTGTTTTGATGTTACAGCCCTAACCCTTATATCTAAATCTCTGACCAGGACAAGGTCCTGCCTCAAATGGAGGAGTTTAAGTATATCGGGGTCTTGTTCACGAGTGAGGGGAAAATGGAGCATGAGATCGACATGGGGATTGAAGCTGCATCTGCAGTGATGCAGGAAGGCAAAGCTCTCAATTCACGTTCTACGTTCCTATCCTCACCTATGGTCGCGAGCTTTGGATAGTGGCCGAAAGAACAAGATTGCGGATACAAGCGGACAAAATGAGTTTTCTCTGCAGGGTTCTTCAAGAAGCTCGGTCATCTGGGAGGGGCTCGGAATAGACCCGCTGCTCCTCCACATTGAAAGGAGCCAGTTGAGGTGGCTCTGGCATCTGGTCAGGATGCCTCCTAGACGTTTTGCTGGTGAGGTTTTCCGGGCACGTCCAACTGGGAGGAGATCCAAGGGAATACCCAGGACACGCTGGAGGGACTATGTCTCTCGGCTGGCCAGGGAATGCCTTGCGTTTCCCCAAGTAGCTGGGGAGAGGGAAGTCTGGGCATCTCGGCTTTGGGGATTTGTTCAGTTAGCCAGTCGCTACAATGATTCATTGCTCCTACCATCAGCCCCATTCTCAGATCCCCCCCATTTCCCATTTTTGGATTTTCTAGGTGTAATGAGATGTGACATGGCCAAGAGGACAGTGGTGGGAACTGCCCAGATTTGGCTTAGAGAAATGAGAGAAATGGGTGGTGGTACGTCCAGAATTAATATATGTCTATGGATATATCTAAACTGGATCATCCATCCATCCATTGTCTGAACCCACTTTGTCCACGTAGGGTCGCGGGGGGGGGGGGCTGGTGCCTATCTCCAGCGGTCAATGGGCAAGCAGGTGGGGTACACCCTGGACAGAGAGCCAGTCCATCGCAGGGCAACACAGAGACACACAGGACAAACAACCATGCACACACACTCTCACACCTAAGGACAATTTAGACAGACCAATCAACCTAACAGTCAAGTTTTTGGACCGTGGGAGGAAGCCGGAGAACCCGGAGAGAACCCACGCATGCACAGGGAGAACATGCAAACTCCATGCAGAAAGATCCCAGGCCGGGAAGCGAACCCAGGACCTTCTTGCTGCAAGGCAACAGCTCTAACCACTGCCTCACTGCGCAGCCACTAAACTGGATCATTTAATTGTTAATTTTGAATACATTTAAATTCTAATTTGATAAATTTTAGTTCTGCAGTTAATATCATGTTACAACCACATGTCCAGAATTCTTATAGTTCATTTTAGAGTTTTTATCCTTCAGAAATGTTTTATTTCTTCATAAATATCCAAATATATCTTTCCTAAGCAAACAACAACACTGAGGTCAAATTTTTGTTCTTTCATCATATTAAAGCATACATTCAATAAAAAAACATACATTACTATAATATATTATAGAAATAAATTTGATGTAGTAATGCAACACACTGCTCTAATATAAGCATATTTAATAACTTTAAGTCCTACAAGAAGCCCTAAACTCGAGTTGTAATATCCATTTTAAAGTGGTTTAATGAAATCTAGAATTCTGCTCCAGCTTACCTTGAAGAAAATATGTAGCTGTTTATGCTTTGAATGATTATCTATTATGTTCAGTAGAATACATTTTACAGTCATTATTTTATATTTTTATGTGAAGACAGTACATGCATCTATAACCCAGTTTATTTGGCTTCCATAGCCTAATAGCAACTAATTAAAAAGAAAACTTCAATAAAACTGTATGGTTAATCTCAGTAGATAAAAAAGTGTGTTAATTGTGAAAAAATGAATACAAACTTGTACAACATGTATAATAGCATTTTTAATAAAGCATTTTACCACCATTATGTTTAGTCATTACATATGCACAAATGAGCTGAATCATTAATTATGAGTAATGTACTCAAGACCTAATGAAACTCTTTTGAATAACTTTATTTTGATTATTAGTAAAATAAAATGTGTCAAATGTTTTCTATCAAGGCTCTACATGTTTTGCTCTCAACTACACAAGGCTGCAATTAAACTGTGAAACGTGACAGGAAATAAACTAATACACCACTTTACATGCACATTTTGAGGAGGGACAGTTTACTAAGCTTAGGCAAGGCAAGGTGAGACTCAAGGCTGATGAAGTGAGAGGGGACATGAGATGGGATCAGGAGAGAGGGACATCCCAGGAAGCCATGAGGAGCCGGCGTCAGGGCCAGGAGGAGAAAGAAACAGGCGATGCAACCAGGGAACCCAGCTGGAAAACCTAAGGGAGGAAATAGAAAGTCAAAAAGGCATGAAAAACACAAGAGGCATTAAATGGAGTAAACAGACGATCAAAAAGGCCGTACAACTCGGTTTTTCAGTGGGTTCAACAGGCTGCAGGTTTCTTCAGGACATGAGTATCCCTCTGCCTGATGTTAGAACCCTGCAAAGACAGATGCAGCCCATTAAACTGGAACCAGGTGTGTTAGGAGAGGTGTGTGACATGCTCAGTTTGAAGGTTAAAAATCTGACAGAGATGGAAAGAGAGTGTGTGCTTACTGTGGATGAGATGGCAATCACTCCAGGCGTGCATCACTCCATCAGCGACCCAACTGGGTTTTGCCACCACCGTTGTTCCTGGTCAGCGCTCCGCTCAGCCACTATGAAAACATGAAGATGGACACACAACACAGTTTAACCTTTAATGGTTACATAAGATTTTTGTTTTAGTTACTCTTTGACATTTATTTATTGATATTTATGTTATTGTTAATTCTTATTTCTTGTCATTCCTTACTTAATAACAAAACAACAAATACTAATTTTATAAAGCAAGTGGAAATGAGCAGTTTTATGGAAAATGTCTAATTTTTAAGTTATTGTGTTCGACAACTGTTCTTGAAATATCTTAATTCTATTCTCATTACTTGAGTCCACAGAACAGAACAACATATCTTCTTACGTTCATAATCCCGTTGTCTCATGCTTCAGCAGTTTGTTGCAGTCAGTGTTATTAATTGAAAAATATTAAATAATTACTTGTCTTCACAATCACATTTTCTTTATTATTGGTCTCTCCATTTGTGCTTCCATTTCTGATGCATGTTCGTGTTGATACAGCAACCAGCTACGTATTGTACAAAAAATCCCAAATAAAGCTAATAATGTAAAAAGTTTATAACCTATTTCAAACTGTGGGGAATATTTTTAAAACGTAGAATCAAACAAACTGAAATAAACCCGTCTACAGCTCGTCCTCCTGCTCGCAATCAACAATTAGCTCATTAAAGGTTATCTAGCTAAAACTGGCAACATAAAATATCATCATTGGCTTATTTTGGTACGAAGCGGTTAGCTAACGCTTCACAATGCAAAAAAAAAAGATGAAATTTCATTAATTTACCGGAGAAAATCCTTCCGAAACACCAAAAATGAACTGCGGTCTATGCAGCAGCGGGGGCTGTTTGGAACTATTCGAAGCTACATGAACCATGTGACTTCCACATTTCATTCTTTCCATAGAAGTCTTTAGGGCTCCGGACGTCACGTGACTCTCAGAGAGTAGACGCCATGTTGGCAGGCAACAAAGGTAAACAAAATTAACGGGATCGGCTTGGATTTTACTCCGTCTGCGTTTACTTCACACTTTAACGCCGAAGAAATTGTTTTTTATAGTCAGAAATTAAATAGACTAAACATCTCCGACCCTTACCGTGCCCCTGGGAAACTTTTTAAAAACGCCAGAAGCTGTCGGAGCGGACTTCTTACCGGACCTGGCCAGGGAACGCCTTGGAATTCCCCCGGAGGAGCTGGCCCAAGTGGCTGGGGAGAGGGAAGTCTGGGCCTCGACTTAGGCTGCTGCCCCCGCGACCCGACTCCGGATAAGCAGATGAAAATGGATGGACAAATAACATAGATTTACATGTAAGAAGTTTAAATAGAGTGCTGTGCTGTTTGAATGTATAAACTGAACGCCCAGAGATTTTTTTTTCCGTGAATAAAATAAATATGTCAGGCAGGAGCGTCCCAGGATCTGTCTGAGATCTGTCTCGGTGAGACAGATAATAGCAATCCAAAGTGCTTTTTATGTGTGATCCGACAATTGATCAACCATTGCTTAAAATTAAATACAGCTTAGCCGGTTAATTGCTGTGATCATGAAACACGTAAACGGCAGCACGCAGAAATCACGAGGCAACGTTTTACTTGATGATTACTTGTAACTATGAACAATAAGACCAAAATAAGTTTAGGAAGCCCACTAAGAATTGTAATAAAAGCATTTAAAAATAAATACCATATACAGTTGAGGAAACGTTGGTTTAAGTACCTGATATGAAGTGGTCGCTGCATAAGCGAAAACCTTTACTCTCGGGGTCCCACAGTCAGCCCGGTCACTAGCATGTTTTATTACAATGATCCAACGTTTGCTGCATTCCGGATCTTGGGGAATCCTGTAAATGGTTCATCTCTTATGTCGTCCACGTCTGTTCTGCATCCTGGGGCACAACAGGAATCTACCATATTTCCCGTTTGATTGAGTTTTCTGACAATAACAAATAATCCAGCTGCGGGCTTCTGCCTGCCAAGATGGCGCCGTTTCGATTTGAACTCTTGCATGCCGGGAGAAGTGACGTCAACTCCCGGAGCTCTATTGGAGTGTCGCAACTCTCTCTTTCTACAGCTCTGACTTGTCTGTGCTGATGCAGGCTTTTCTGGGCAATTTTTACCCCAAGTACAACCTGCAAGGCATTAATTTCTACCACAAACAACTGCAAATGTATTTATTAAACATGTTTCCCATACCTTTTTTTCTTTATCTTGCCAAAGTTCAGCTCGAAGGACACTGGATGCACGGGCACAGGTGTGTTTGCATGTCCAATGTTACTGGTCATGATGGTTACAGTAAAAAGCAAATGGTTGGTTGAGTACACAGATCAACACAGTTTGGGGTATTTTAGTGGTTCCAGAACAACAGAATTTGTAATTCTGGTTTAGTTTGTAATGTCAGAACTATTCTTTATTTCTCCAAACTGAGGTCATCCAAAGACATACCTGCAACAGGTGAGATATTATTTATTCAGAATCTTTCCACACAAACACACTTTTAAATATCTTGACTAGCACTTTAAGGGATATACTCATGGACGTAATTTTCACTTTAGAAGTGGGGGGGGGGGACACGGGGGGTGGGGGGGGGGGTATCTTTGCAGTATGCTCTAATGGGAAACAGGCTTCAACACAAACGGTTGTTTTCCGCTTGGTCCTAGAGCTCAACCAGTGTCAATTTAATATAGCGTAATATTGTTTTTGGATGGTAAAAAGTGCAGAGGTCAAAACTTGACTTTGGAAAAAGTGGGGGGGGGGGGGCATGTCCCCCCTGTCCCCCCCCCCAAAATTACGTCCATGGATATACTTCAATATTCCAAAAGGATTCATCTAAGGCTGTGTGTGAATTCTCCAGACCCAGACTGAAATTGGTATTTCCGTCTAGTTTGTGATTACACAAAAAACAAAAGTGCTATAGTCAGAGCTGTGACAAAACAGGGAAAAGCAAAGACAAGAAGTAGATGAGAAAGAGCTCACCTCTCTGAGCTAAGAGGTTGAAAATGGAGCACTGTAACAGCTAAACGTGCACTCCCTCTGCTGCTAATGTGGACCGTGTGTGCCTGTGCTTCAACGCCTGTGCACAGATGTGCGTCCTTATGTGGCTGAGCATGTGTGTGTGTGTGTGTGTTTATGTTCTGTAGTTGCCTGCTGTGCTGCTCCCAAATTGAAATGTGAAAGAAACGTGTTGGAAGGTGATGACAAGAGTGAAGTGAACCAGTCATTTCCTGAAGGCCCAGGCCAGATGTGTCACACACAGAGCCTCAGAAATCTGCAGCACATGGCTGCTTAATAACCAGGATATTCAACCAGGGGAGGCGGGAGGACAGCGGGCAGGAAGTGAAGGGAGAGGGGGGTGTTTTTGTGCTTGTGAGTTTACCTGTGCATAAAGAAGTGTGTGTGTGTGTGTGTGTGTGTGTGTGTGTGTGTGAGGATGCAATGTGAGGTTTATTACCCAGCTTTTGAGGCAAAGATGTAGAAAGTGAAGGATGAACGATTGGAGCCCAACAGGCTGATGCCACACCTTAAATCATTTCACACACATGCACACACACATTGCTGCACTGACCACAATGCCTGCCACTTCCTCTTGGAACAAGCTCCGGCGCCTAGGATAACAAGGAAAATATTCAACTTCACATTGTCTGATGTTTTAATATTCCCGACCTTTTTTTCTGTTAGAAGCATAACTAATGGGATATTAGAAAGCAATCTGTTTTTATTTGAGTGATCCCTCAACTATTTCAATAAAGTTTTGATTGTCAGAAGGAACTGTGGGTTTTAACTGGAAATATGGCAAACAAAGGTTGTGCTTCAGTTAAAATAAGTAGATCTTTTGTTATGTTTTTAACATCTGGGCAATAAATACAAAATCAAATTATGATTAAAAAGTTGGAGCTTTGCATATAAGAGAAAAGGTGAGCAATTATTACCTGCAAAAATTCATTTGACTTGGTTAATGTTGTCAGCAGTCGTCTTCCGTGACAGTTTATTGGTGTAATATGGCAGCATCAGCATTTAGGTCTCTACGGAGGTGACAAATCTTGCTGATCTGTCTGGTGTGCTAGTTTAGCCCCGCCCACCACTGATCCCAGGTGGCGGGAATACTCAAAACAGAATCGATGGGGGACTACCAGCTCTCACACATACAAGATTTTCTCCACTCTCTCTCTTTTAGAGGTGAGTGTGGGCACTTGGGTTGGACACAGCCATCGAGGAAAAACAGCTGATATAGAGATGGTACAACAACACCTGGAACACTTCCGAGGAGAACTGTTCACATGATTTCATCTCGTTTCGAAGAATGACAGACATTCGTGAAAAGAATGACAAGAATTAGCTCATATTATTAAGGTGACGATGTGTATTCTTATGTTTATGTTTATGTTTATTCATTTCGCAGACGCTTTTATCCAAAGCGACGTACAATTTTTATAACCTATAGGGCATGTTGTGATGTGTGGGGGAAACCGGAGTACCCGGAGGAAACCCACGCATGCATGGGGAGAACATGCAACTCCACGCAGAAAGGCGAGTTTTGAACCTGCGACCTTCGTGCTGCGAGTCAACAGTGCTAACCACTGCGCCACCATGCAGTATTCTTACTGGCAATAGAGGGCAGTGCATACCTCAAAGTACGTGACTGGCATGGTTGAAACATCCATCATTACTTTTCATTTAAACATATATCAGTACAACATATGTGTGATCCAGGGCCTGAGGCAAAGCGGATTAGAGAATATCGTTTTTAGTTCCATTGACTTGCGTTCATTTTTTCGTTCTTCTGGGGACCCATGAGCCAACCGGAAAGGGAGGAGTTATGCTCCCTATGTCACAGCAGGCCGACCCACCAGAAAAGGTCTGAGCCCCCTGCTGTCCTGGCGAAGAATTGCTTCGTAACACTGACACCAATGTGGGAGTGAAACAGAAATTGCATCCATCAATGCGTATAAAGTATAAACTGGGCTTTTTGACCACCTGCACAAATAAATCCAGCCTCTGATGTTCTTTTAGCAGTGCCAGCAAATTTCTGAGCCCAGTCTGCTACCGAGTACCACCATGGGGTGACGTGAGACGCCGTGTAGTTACACATACACCCCCCCCCCGTGCCCACCACCACACACACACACACACACACACACACACATGTTCTCCAAAGTTGGCACAGACCTAACTTTGCGTGGTTTGCTTTAGCTGTTTACACAAAAGGTGTTAGACCTGTGTGTGTGTGTGTGTGTGTGGTAAGTTAACGTTAAGCTGTGTAGGCGTGGTGTAAGTGAACATAATCACCTATGATGTAGAGGAGTACAATGGTTGTTTTTAAGAGCAGAGTTTTAAGAACAGCCATTAATGCAGCTTGTAAAGTATTCCCAACACTGCGCCAAACACCCCTTTCAGTTTCACCTCCTCCCAAACAAACCCTCTCCTCCTCTCGCCTTGCCTTTGCCCTTCTCTCTTTCCCTCACCTCGTTTGTGGCAGAATTTATTAAAGTCATTAAACTGCATTCTGTGAATATTCCCAGCTGAGTGACCAGGCTTCCATTTTTTTTCTTTCTCCTTCTCTTTTGGTTTCTAAGACTCTGTTTTTTTCCTTCTCTTAAACGAACCTGTATAATGTTGTCAGAACTGCTTGAGAATGAAGTGCTAAGTGTTGCTTTTTATGAGGAGGAAACAGACTGGAACAGCGGGTGTGTGTTGGTGGATGTTTACTACCCACACACACACACACACACACACACACACACACACACACACACACACACACACACACACACACACACACACACACACACACACACACATACACACACACACACACACACACACACACACACACACACACACACACACACACACACACACACACACACACACACACACACACACACACACACACATACACACACACACACAAAACATCCAAGTAAATATGCTAGGTGCTATTATCTGAAAGCTGATGAAACAGCCCTGAAGCTTGGAGATCATTAGTGTTAAAACTGGCTGCATTCCCTCTGTGTGTGTGTGTGTGTGTGTGTGTGTGTGTGTGTGTGTGTGTGTGTGTGTGTGTGTGTGTGTGTGTGTAGGGTAGGTGGTTGACGGCGTCATTAAGACATCATGGTGAAAATCTGTTCTGAATTGTTCCGATTTCTGCTGCCAGTTCTACCCACCTGGATCCTTTAACCCAGGCATGTCCAAAGTGTGGCCAGGGGGCCACTTGTGGCCCTCAAAATGATTTTGTCTGGCCCTGTTCCATTTCTAGAATGGATTTTGAGAATACGTAACATTTTATAATCAGATAGCTTATTTTTGAGCACTTTAAATGTTAAAAAACAACAACTGTGTAATAATTTCTTTGCTTTTTGTTTAGCTCCAGTACTGTGACAGGCCATCACGGCCATCTTTAACTCTGGATTTTAACAGACTGTGTGTCACTTAAGGGCCACAGGCCAGGGGTTTACTTGAAACTGACAATGTGGGCTGTGGTGGAGCTAAAAAGAGCAGAGCAGAGGTCTTCAACTTTGATTTTATTTCTTTTTTTACCACAACGTGATAGATGGCTGAGTCATATATGGTCACATAACTACACCACACCCACCATGTAAAATTATTTCATTTATTTATTTAATTGTTGTAGTTTTTCTACAGAAAAGACAGAATTTAAACACGATCTGGTTGAAGGGACAAAATTTTTTCCAAAATATGGATGAACTTGCTTTTTCAGACTTGTTGAGCAGAAAGCAGGATCAGTTTTTTTTGGCAAACAGGTGGACTTAACACTGTGAACATGCAGTTTTTCATTTATCTAATATTAATATAAAATGTTTTAAAAAGTCAAAGCTAATCAACTGCAGGAATTAGTTTAAAGGCAGCTTTTTAAAAGCACACTGAAATTAGAACAATCAGGTCCAAATGACCATCCATCCATCCATCCATCCATCCATCCATCCGTCCATCCGTCCGTCCGTCCGTCCGTCCGTCCGTCCGTCCATCCATTTTCTTCCGCTTATCCGGAGTCGGGTCGCGGGGGCAGTAGCCTAAGGCGAGAGGCCCAGACTTCCATCTCCCCAGCCATTTGGGCCAGCTCCTCCGGGGGAATCCCAAGGCGTTCCCTGGCCAGGAGAAAGACATAGTCCCTCCAACGTGTCCTGGGTCTACTTTTAGGTCTCCTCCCGGTTGGACGTGCCCGGAAAACCTCACCAAGGAGGCATCCAGTAGGCATCCAGATACCCGAGCCACCTCAACAGGCTCCTCTCAATGTGGAGGAGTAGCAGGTCTACTCCAAGCCCCTCCCGAATGACCGAGCTTCTCACCCTGTCTCTAAGGGAGAGCCCAGCCACTCTTCTGAGGAAACTCATTTCGGCCGCTTGTATCCACGATCTCGTTCCTTCGGTCACTACCCAAAGTTCATGACCATAGGTGAGGGTAGGAACGTAGATCGACCGGTAAATTGAGAGCTTCGCCTTCTGACTCAGCTCTCTCTTCATCACGACAGGCCGGTACAACGCCCGCATCACTGCAGATGCGGCCCCAATCCGCCTATTGTTCTTGTGCTCCATCTTTCCCTCACTCGTGAACAAGACCCCGAGATACTTAAACTCCTCCACTTGGAGCAGGACCTCACCCTGACCCGGAGAAGGCATTCTACCCTTTTCCGAATCAAGACCATGGTCTCAGATTTACAGGAGCCGATTCTCATCCCAGCTGCTTCACACTCGGCTGCGGACCGCTCCAGTGAAAGCTGAAGATCACGTTCTGATGAAGCCAACGGGACCACATCCTCTGCAAAAAACAGAGACCTGATCCTCAGGCCACCAAAACGGACGCCCTCCACACCTTGGCTGCACCTAGAAATCCTGTCCATAAAGGTTATGAACAGAATCTGTGACAAAGGACAGCCTTGGCGGAGTCCAACTCTCACTGGGAACGAGCCTGACTTACTGCCGGCAATGCAGACCAAGCTCTAACACCGGTCATACGGGGATCTAACAGCCCGTATCAGAGGGCCTGGTACCACATACTCCCGGAGTACCCCCCACAGGGCCCCCCGAGGGGCGGTCAAACGCCATCTCCAAATCCACAAAACACATGTAGACTGGTTGGGCTAAGTCCCACGCAATTCCCAAAGGATCCCATTTTATTATAATAAACCACTCTCTCTTTATTCTGCTCTCCCCACCTATTCCACCTTCCTCAGGATCACTGATTTCCCTCTTTCCTATTCACTCCCTTTCTTTCTTAACATTTTTTTTATCACAATTGTCTATTTTGTGCTCATTTTAAATATATTTTTAACCATGTTCTAAATTCTTTTTAATATATTTTTTCATTTTTTGTTTTTGTGAAGAGCCTCGTGATTTTTATCTTGAGAGGCGCTATAGAAACGATATTTTCTTCTTCTTCTTCTTCTAAAACATTTCTAGTTGGAAATATGCAAAAGGAAACTTGAAAATAAAACTGATTCCCTAAATAAAAACTTCTAATTTAGTCCAGTAAGTGTTATATACAGCTTGGGCACATATGTTAACGTCCGTCCACATTAGAGCTATTAAACTGCTCCTTTTTATTATGTGTTTGGCAGAAATGTCCTGTGTTTGTGTTTAGCTGTGGAGCTTTGGCTGTTATTAAGGTGTTTTCGGGCAACGTTAGCTTGAATACTTGTGTGTGAGTGTGTGTTCATTAAGCATGTGTTATGTCGTTAACAGCACACCTTGTTGGCCAGGAAAGATGAGGCTGTTAAACTGGTGCACAACCATGTTTGTGTAGTTGGACCTAACAAAGACAGGCCTTTGTTTGCAAATGTAGGAGCTGTGGGAGATCTTTTAGTGTGTATGATGCCAGCATAACTTTATTCTTTTGGGTAGTTTTTAATCAGTAATTCACGCTGTGATATTTGCAAATATCACAAAGTCACATTAAAGATGTGGAACCCTCGTTTAATGATGCATTTGCGGTGGTCTCTAGTAGGAATGAAAGCCTTTTTAGCCGTACTCTGGGGAAACAAAGCTCCGGTGCGCCTGTTTCAGGAACCAGAAGATTTCCACATCCGAGCTGAGCTTCAGACAAAAGGATTTGAAATCTTAGGCTACGTTCACGCTGCAGGCCTTGATGCTCAGTTCCGATTTTTTAATAAATCAGATTTTTTTTGGGTGGTCACGCCCACCAAAAGAACAGCTGATAAAGATGCGTCACACAAACATCGGTGACACTTCTGATGAAGACTGCAGTCGTCGGTCAAAACATGTCAAAGTAAATAAGAACTCACAACACGACCTTACATGTCTGAAACAAAAAGATTCTTATTAATTATCTAAGAAGAGGCTATAGTGAACATTGTAAAGTAATTAGGATACTGCTATGTATTTAACAAAGGGCTATTCCTCTTGATGTAGTTTACTAATAAAATGGACAAAATGCAAAAATGTGTCGGCAGCAACCAGAAATCTGATATGCAGTTTTATGGTTAACTCTACTGAACACATTAGTGCTAGGTGGAGCTAACAGGCAAATATAACATCACTGCTAATGCTATTCGTCAATCAGGCATTTAAATCTGCTCTTTAGCAGGAAATATTGACCCAAAACAGCATTTTATACAAAAAATAGTTACATAATCAAATCAAACAAAATAGCATTGAACAGAAGACGCCCAATAATGTCTTCTTCAGTATCATGTGTCTTTCAGTAAATTTTAATAAAATGGTATTAATTCCTGACTCAAGGCCATAGAGTTTTTATTTATCTGCCCAGCCAGCACACATAGGTGGGTCCTCATGGAATATATATGGGCAAGCTCTATGGGTCCCACCAGTGTTTGGCCGCGGTTTCCACACAGGCGTTTGCCCAAAACATGGGTTTTCAGAGGGTTTAGAATCTTTGTGGGCAAACTCCTGTGGGGCCACCATAGAAACTGCGGACAAACCCTGGTGGGACCCATAGAGCTTGCCCATATATGTTCCATATATGGCCCACCTGTGTGTGCTGGCTTCTTCACACAGTGGTATTTTCAGATGTGGCAGATTCAGAAACGTCTAACTCCACACCTCACAACGGGATGCACTTTATTACAGCACACACACACACACACACACACATGCATGTGCACACCCAGCACCCCTTCCTGTCACGCCTGGCAACTTTGCAGTTTCTTACAGCTTGGCTCTGGAATCATTAAACCTCTGGCTGAAGAAAGGTTCAAACCTGAGAAGGTGTGACAAAACTTCAGTCAGTCTCCACCCACGGATGGGGAGGTTAAAGGACACTCACGTCACTCTAATTGATTTCCACAGCTTTATTATTTATGAGTAGCCTTTTCCTTACTGAGAATGAATACATACTGTATATGTAGCACCTTTAAAACACTTAAGGCTTTGTTATAACTGAAGGAGTATGTATGACACATCACATTTTGTGCAAGAATTTTGAAATAAGATCAACGTGTGTTGACAGATGACGGATTTCCTTCATATTTTGGTCAAATCTTGAAAATAACATAATCCAAAACCAATGCTGGACTCAGTCTGGAAGTATGACTCTCAGTTGCTGTAAACAAAACCTGAGTTTGGTATTTGTAAGATTGACTGAGTCAAAAAAAAAATTGTGTTCCCTAAAATTACTTAGTTGTGGTAGCCATCTTCAATCAACTCCAAAACTGATTGCATTGTCGATGAACATCCCATGATCAGTTAATCAGGGTTGTAAATTCAGTTGGGCCCTAGGCCTTTTTTGAGAAGTCTGCTCAAAAATGACATGCCTACACTTTATTGAGTATATTTCTGTAACTACAAGGTCTACTTAATTAACTGTGGTCACATTTTAAAGGGACATCTTGTGGGATTTGTTGAGATGTGTAAGTATTAGTACATATGTCACTGATTAAGTGTAAATGAACATGGAACATAGTAAAAAAAAAGTAGACCCCCCCCCCCCCCCCCCCCCGAAAAATATAGATTTCAGAATGAATGCCGTTTTAGGGTGAAGGCAGCAGTAGCTTCAAACCTCGGTCTAACATCTTGACATTATCTGTTTTAAAGTCTGAGCTTGATAAAGTAAAGAACAACAATTTTACAGATGTTTAAATACAGGCACTTCAGGTAAGGCCTCTAATGGTGCAATTTGACACAATCTGTGCCACTAGAGGCCTTTTTTCTTGTAAAATAATGTATTTTCTAGTTTTATTAGATTAAATTGATTCTAAACAATCAAATTCAACAGTTTTTTTATCTTTTCATTTTGGAAATTTTGAATTTTTTCATCCCTAAATATGGAGACAATCCAGCAGCTTCGTGATGTAGCCTTCTACAGCCATGACTGATTGGTCAGTTTGAATGATTGACACCTTTTTTGTACCGTTAGGGCCAATAGAATGAAGCTTTACTCACCAAAATGAGATTGACAGTACTGTCTGCCAATGAGATTCGTCAAAACACAACCATGCACTGATGAGGGACCATGCCAGCCGTCAGGCTTTGTTGAGTTCTAAGCATCTGTTTTTGGTCCTAATGTCTTAGTTTTTTCATTTTGACAAAACAGGCAGAGCTAGTAGTAAAGGATGAGAAAGTCTGGATAAAAGAAACTTTTCAAGGCAAAACATCAAAAGTAAGAAACTTCTTTAAGCACTGCTGGAAAAAAGTTCCCTGTTGCTGGTTTTCTTTGGCTTACATGTCTGTGAAACTTAGGAGTAGGATGTTATGAGGCACATATTTAGAATCAGCAGGGTCTTAAATTCAAAATGGTGGGTTGAATGAGTGGACAATGACTGGTCTTGAGGCTAATGTTTTAAATATGTTCACTAAAATCAAGCGTAGACAGTTGTATTCAGCTCCATCTCAAACTTTGTCACGGGGCACGAGTCCTGTTCTCACACTGTGTGTTATTACTTACTTACACTGTACTGTAAGTGAATTTAGGATTTTTGAAGTCAAACTGAGCAGCTTTCCATCCCATATCTTACCAAATGATACATATACTGGAAATATTACGTAAACATTTTTAAGTCAGAAGCCTAAAGGGTATAATCTAGCTGCCAGTTATGACAGAGGCTTTTGGTGGCTTCCTCCAGTGGTACTACCACTAAAAATAACATTATTTTTGGACAATGCTGCATCTTACAGCAAATTTCCAAAGAAAACACATCCGGCTCATGCTCACTGGACCAGAGCTCTACAAACGGATTTCAACCCAATGCTGAATGTTCCTTCTTTCATTCCAGTGTGTTTTTGCTTTTACTGAACCTCTAGATTTCTTTAACCCAACAGCATATAGGTGCTATGCAATGTGCTGTGAGGATACTTTTATTTCTAAATGTACGTTTTCAGATATTCTGGAGGAGAAGCTTTCAAACATGTTGAATTGTCTCGGTCAGATTTTTGAAGGTACCTGTTGAATGTGACATGGAGCCATGTTTTTGTAAAGTCACATTTGATCTTAGGAGCTTTTGCAAAATATCCCACCAGGAAATGCTTGTGTGGGAAATCATTTTGTTAGTAGTTTTTGCTGTGTGGCTGCACACCTCACATTGCAGGACCATAACTAGAACAGTCATGATTTATTTATTGCCACTTAATCTCTCATGTTTTGAAAATCTTCTGACAATTTTTAAACCCTGCCGTGTGAACTGGGCCTAAGTAAAAGTTCACTCTTGGGGTGGGAAGAACTTTCTACTGCTTGTCTGTATGCTGACTCATCACCATCTTATGACAGAAAGATATATGAAGGTCATTTGTAGAGGCAGAAAGGCAGTGGGCCCAACAGACATCCCTGAGGAACACCAGCGCTGATAATCTGGGTAATTCGAAGATACTTTATTAATCCCAGAGGGAAATCAGAGTTTCAGTACACAATATTCAGAGATCAGACATACATGGGCAAGACACATGACAAAATTTGGTGACTGTGGTCATTCGCAACCCTGAGTCACGCTACCGTAATAGAGATCAGAGGGTTACATGAGGATTGGTTCAGGTGGAGGGGAAAAAGGCACTTCAGAGTTACCCTCCACCGGGAGGGCAGCTTTGCTCTACAAAAAAAAAAAAAAAAAAAAAAAAAAACACCTCAGGCAGATATGCAACAGACTTCAGACATCACACAACATAAGTGTCCACTAGGTGGGGTGGTGGGTTTGGGACTATCCACACTTCGGTTCCTGCAGCCACTACAAGCAGCGCATGTCACCTCAGTCTGAACAGGAGGAGGAGCATTGAGGGTTGAAGGGTTGCAGTGACCCTGGAACGATTCGGCGGCCTTCCCGCAGTCCCGCCCAGGCTAGGATAGGAGACAGAGTTGAGTTGCCATAGCGACGGCACATTCCACATATCTTCTGAGGGGGGAGTTTTCGTTGGAGCCTTGCAGACTCAAGGGCACCAGATTCCGATTAGAAATTGTTTTGGGGCCAGACAGAGATAATGTCCTCTCTGTCTTAAAGTTCCTTGGTCCTCAACCTCTCAAAATCTCAATAATGGACATTAATCTATCTCAATCCATGCTGATTTGTCCACTCTATCCTTGATGGCATCCATCTTTTGTGCCAATGAATGAATCTCGGCCAAAGTTTCAAGCTTACGATTCATCTCGACAATTATGTGAGTCTGTGAATTCACAGCGCGGTGCAAACCATCTCTGAGCTCCGGGATCAGGCCAATATTCCTTGACAGCTCACTAATTTTCGGTAAGCCAGGTAGCCTCCAAGGCCAATGAGCAGGAAACTTGACACCAACACCACAAGTATCCACACGTCTTCAGAGTCCTCCACAGACAGCTGACATAAACAAATCAAATTCCACTGTTTCCAGGAGTCCATGATGTGTCCAACTGGGTCTGTCCCAGAGGGGCATCCAAGAGCCCAAACTCCCGTTCTCATCGTTGAAAATTTTTTATCAATCGCGTTGAGTGACCAACTGACGAGGTCCATTTTAGTGATTTCAGTTTCCAGTTTCCATAAAAAATGCAGGAGCAGCCGTGCACCCAGCACACAGAGACAGACAAAGGGCCTTGAGGATAAGATATGGAGGAGAGGAGGAAAAAAGCGGCTGCACCCTCCAAGGGCCGGAAGAAGAAAAAAAAAGGATGTTGATTCCCCCCTGCTTTACTTGCTGCCATCTGAGAAACGTTGTGATCCACTGACAGGTTTAAGCGGTGGAGGAATGGACAACTGGGACGCAAACAGGATTCTGACAAATGTCCCTGCAACATTGAGATGCAAACATACTGTGTTGAGTAGTTTTTTCTGTACGCAAACTGCAGGGGGTCCATTAGGGGTCCTGTGATGGGTTTCAGATGGGTCAACGCCAGCTATGACTATAAAATATTGAATGTGTGACATGCCATAAAAAGTAACCAGGCTCAACATTTTAAAGTTTTAAAACTAGAAGAACTCGAGTTACTAGAAGGAGTTCTTGGATTCAACAGTAAAAGCTCTCCGAGACAGCTTAAGCCACACCTCCTGCTGAGTTGGTAAACCCATTTGACTTTGTTAAAAATAAAAACCTCCTTTTTTAGATGTGTGCAGCACCAGCATGGATTCTACAATCATGAGTCAAACCTTAACCATCTGTTAACGAAGGTGGACGGAGTTTGCCTTTAATTTAGTGCAACTTTTATGTCTGCCTTTAATGAGTCGTACACCATGTGTGCCAGTGTCATGCCTAAGCTCGGGTCTTTCTCGTGGTGCCTGCCTGCCTCTTCCAGCGCTAATGTGCTAATCTGCTGTTTAGTCCAACCAGATGGGTTTCCTCCCCCACATTGGGAGGACACATGGAGGGTGAGGGGAGCGATGGAGGAAGTTACCTGCAGAGATCTCCCCTCATTAAAGATTCCTCTGCCTAAATTACCATCGGACCCTCCCTTCCTGGTGTTTATGTCCTCCATCTTCCCCCTTGCTTCACGAACAAGCAGAACTTTTAATAAGCTACAAACCAAACACCACGAGCTCTCCACCACTCTTCCTCCACCATCTCTCACTTCATGACAAATCCTCGCTCACTCAAATTAGAGCTGATGCCCGACAGCTATAAAGCGTCAATAGAGTCGTCACACTTTGGCGTCTACATCACAGGCCTGTTGGCATTTGTGCTGACTCCTCGTAAAACTAACACATTCTTTGGGGTAGATGGGAATTAAATGAGTGCCGGAGATGAAAGAGGGTGAGATCTGAAAAACACAATATGTAAGAGAAACAGATGAAAAACACAAGTGAAGCCATATCTGGAGACCCCACATACTTTCCTCATAAATTGCATTATAAACTCATGTGAGTAGTTTTTTTTTCTTGCCCATGGCCTTTGTATGTCTATGAAGTTCAGAGGATCATGCATGAGTGCAATCAGCAAGAGAAGGGAGGTGCTGAGCTGGGGTTGGGGGGGGGGGGGGACAACGGACCGAGGAGGAGGAGGAAAAGTGATGAAAATCCTGATTAAAATATTTGTTTTGTTAGGAAGAATCAAAAGACATTAGAAGTGCAGACACTTGGCTTGAAGATTCTCAAAAGTATGACGAGAAATCTCAGATCACAAGAGACAAGGGTGAGAGGAGGATCTGCCCAAAAACAATAGAAAGCTAATGAAGGGACGACATGGGCTATGTTGTACAGATTTACTTTCATCTACTGCAGGTTTCAGTCTGTTTCAGTGGTATCTTAGCTGAGCTGAAGATACAAAATTACAAAAAAATAAGTACTTTTTCACACAGAATCACAATGAATTGGTACTTAGGACATGTTTGCAAATGTTCTACTTGCAGGTGTCTCATGGCAGTTCACGCCTATCTCTAAGAGGCTTGGAATGCTAGATTCTCTTTTATGACTCCAGTCATCCTCCATCGACTAAAGTTCTCTCACTTTCTGTCATTTAGTGAGTTTGGATGTCTTTGAGGAGCTTTCTTTGTATTACTGCTTGAGATGATCTTCACACTGGTGTCAAACAATAGAATAAACATTTGGTTTGAAAACTGAATAAGTTGCCTATGAAATGTAAAGTCCTGGAAAAGTTTCGTCCAATTGTTGAGAATATCCCGTTCTTTATGACTGAATCCTGATTCATCCATCAAACTGCCCACTGACCCTCTTTCCCCCCTCTGTGATTACCACCTCACTGTGCACAGTTTTCATTTCCTTGACTTGGAGCAGCTAAACAGGAAGTGAAGCCAAAGCAGGCTAGCTATATTATCAAGGACAATAATTTCTTATGTGGTTACATAGGTGCGTTGCATTTGGAATTATGGCCGAAAAGGGGTAGAAAACATCCATCCATTTTTTGCCGCTTATCTGGGGTCGGGTCACTGGGGCAGCAGCCTAGGAGGGAGGCCCAGACTTCCCTCTCTCCAGCCACTTGGGCCAGCCCTTGCGGTGGAATCCCAAGGCGTTCCCTGGCCAGCTGAGAGACATAGTCCATCCAGTGAGTCCTGGGTCTTTCTTTAGGCCTTCTCCTGGTTGGACGTGCCTGGAAAACTTCACCAGGGAGGCGTCCAGGAGGCATCCTAACCAGATGCCTGAACCACCTCTATTGGATCCTGTTGATGTGGAGGAGCAGCGGGTCTACTCCGAGCCTCTCCGGTTGACCAAGCTTCTCACCCTATCTCTAAGGGAGACCAAGACACTCTGCAGAGAAAACTCATTTTGACCGCTTGTATCCGTGATCTCCTTCTTTCAGTCAATACCCAAAGCTCATGACCATAGGCGAGCGTAGGAATGTAGGTCGATGAGTAAATCGAGAGCTTTGCCATCCAACTCAGCTCTCTCTTCACCACAACAGAACGGTGCAACGCCCACGTCACGCTCCATCTTTCCTGATTCCGAGACATTTAAACTCCTCCACTTGAGGCAAGACTTCGTCCCTGACCTGGAGAAGGTATTCTTCCCTTTTCCGACTTGGATTTAGCGGAGCTGCATCTCATCCCAGCTGCTTCACACTCGGCTGCGAACCGCTCCAGAGAGAGCCGAAGATCAAGCTCTGATGAAGCCAACAGGAAAAGACGTGAACAAATAGTGTCTTACCTTTTCAAGATAGCTCTTTGAATGACTTCAGTTCGGGCAAACAGAGAATATCTGACAAACAGCAGTTCATGCAAACTTTCAAAAACTTTATCCTGCTGTCAATGTTTCATCAGTTGATTATTTCTACATATAAATCTGTGTGTTTCTGCAGCAACGGTAGATGTCCGCTCTACTTCTGGTTGGAATTTTATAACATTCGTGCCGATATAAAAGTATTGTTCCAAATCCACAGTAGTGTGAAGTTTTATAAGATAACATGCAGCCTGTGACTAGCTGTTAGCTCTGTTAGTAAGGGTCACACAGAGTCTGTAGGTAACACTGAATATTCGCTGAAAATAGAAAAGATCTGACAGGAGATGAACCAGTAAATAAGGTCAGGAAAAACTTTGGGCAGTGGGGAAGAACTGAAGTAAAAAAGTCTTGATCTGGTTGGGTTACCTCATTTCTTGAAGCTGTAAGCCCAAATGTTGAACATTCACCAGTCTAAAGTTCTCTTTTCCAACAATCTGCATCAATTACAGACCATCAGATGAAGTGAACACATGGTTACAACAGCTGTGTTTCTGTTCAAGCAGCTGGAGGGGAAAACATTGCAAAATTCTGGTGCTAAGTGCTTTTTTAAATAATGGTTTCCAAACAGTTTTCAAATCAAGGCCCTTATAAAAAACAACACAAAAAAGGAGAAGTGTTTGTGCCCCTTGGCCAGCGTTGATGAAGACTCGTTAAAAGTCAGCAGAAAAGAAGCGTTTGAGGCTGTAAACTTTGGATTGTGTGTTATAAATCAAGAGCCTGACCGCAGCTTCAAAAGATAATTCCAACTAATGAAACACAACTGGCACTAAAAACTCATATCGGCCCTTGAATGCAAGGCTACTTCTTCGTTTTTACTTAACTTTACGGAATAATTAGAGAAATCATCTCTCTTCTGCAGCTCTGTTCATGAAATTCAAAGCGTAAAGAGCAAAAAAATCTACAAATAAAATCGGCTCTGATTGGGGTCAGATGGAAGAGGGCGGCAAAGGCCAACAAAAATTGAGTGCAGTTTAATAAACTGGTGTGGGCTGAGTTCATCATTTATGCCAGGAACAAAAAAACAGATTCTGAGAGGCTCCAACTGTTTCCCAGGCTGTTAAACACACATTCATCCCTCTGCAGCCAAAGAGCCTGCTCATATAGTTACCCTTTGTTGCTCCAAGCTGAATGTAGGAGAGACAGTGTCAGCTTCTCCTGTGACGTTTGGTAATAAAGGGGTGTTATTAATAAGTCTTGCTGATGTAGCAAACGTTGGACGATGATGCTCCCTGACAGTAATGGCTGCTGGCAGTCCGTCTGTGACTAAGTGTCTTTCTCTTGGCTCAGGAACATTCAGCATTCGGTCAGGAGGATGCTGTGGTTTGTGATTCTCTCATACAAGACCAAACATGTCTGTGGGACCAATGAGTGAGTGCTTACAGCTGTATGTCATCGGTTTATTAACTGGAGAGACAAAGAGTTAGCACAGTGGTAAAATCCAGCTACGGAATTTGTTAGTGCCAATTAAATCTAAATGAAATTGATATATTAACAGAAAATCATGAGACTTTGTCATTGGAGCAATGAACAGCCAACAAAAAATAACAAGATTTTACCACAACATCAGTACCAAATTTTAACATCCTCTGTAAAATGGCTGCCACATGGGAGTTTAGAAGGCTAATGGTGTGATCTGGGTATTATTGAAACTAATAACTAACCCTAACTATCCTGAATGGATGCAGACGTTCAGGCAGTAACAAAATAAATATCGCCCTAGTGGCAGGCTGCAGTACAAGTTTTAAGCCCCGCCCCCTCCATGTAATGAATGGAGCGTTTGTTTGGCTTAAAATATAAACCATCAGAGTCATAATTCTGGTTCCATTTACACAACATGGCTACATCTATAAACCAAATGCTATGGCTTTACTCTTCAAAAATGTAAATGTACATCTATTGGTGTTTTTGCTATAGTTGTTGGTTCTGCACTACTATATAGTAACATACATTCAAAAATCAGCTGGTGATCAGATGCAGCAAATATTTACCACGACTGGCTTTGACAGGAAATTCCTGATTACAAAGCAGCAATGAGTCAAATAGGAAAGCTCCCATTGATAATTTCATCCAGCTTTGACAGACGTGACAGGTTTTCATTTAAACGTTAATCTTTAAATTATAGCTCGTTCAGAAATCTCCACCCAAAATCCAAATCAGATTTGGTCCATTTCTCATTTTTCATTTACTCCGATCCCCATTAGCTGTAACTTGTACGGCTACTCTTCCTGGAGTCGATGTAATTCAATACAAAATTTTACATAATGCTCATAGAAGATATACAACAAAATCAATAAAATAAAATAACATAAACCCCTCCACCAACACTCCCACCCACCCACCCACCCACCCACACACACACACACACAATTATTCTCAGGTCATAGTCAGTCAGAAAAATAAATCTCATTCTTTTTCTTGATATCATTTTCTAATTTCTCATTAAATGCTGGTTTAATTTTACCTTAAACTGATTTTTAATGTTAGCTGCTTTAACAATGTTATGGGGCAAATCATTATAAACAGACATTGCTCTGTATACCAAAGTTCTTTTTCCATTATTTGATTTAACTTTGGGTAGAATAAACCTACCTTCTGTCGCATGTCTAGTGGCATAGTTGTGTTCTTCAGAGCTAAAGCTGAGTTTCCACTCCAGATAAAGTTAAAGGTCCATAGTCATCATCACGGGGTTTAACTCCTCAATCCAACCCCTTAAGGCTAAAGCCTGGGGCACACCAGAGGAGGACATGCCTAGCAGCATCACGCCCGTGATTTGGAGAAGTCAGCGCTTCTTGGAAAGTTGCGAGATAGTCACAACATCACACGGGACTTGAGAACAGGAAGTGGGATGTGACTCTATTGTTTATACGTGGTCAGACTTGCAGCCGTGTTTTGTGAGATTCTAAACCATTAACAGTGGGTAAGCACTTTATTTATTAAAATATTTTACGATCAATAGTACTTTAAAGTTATCAAAACTGCTGTGTGCTGTGAAGCCGTTCTGGGTCGTAATGTCTGTCATAAAGCACTCTGCAATGTTGCAAACAGCTGTGGCGCTTGAGATTGAACTGCCACCTATCGTCAGCATCTCGGAGTGGCGGGGCGCTTCTGGGACGCAGCGCGGCGCTCCCCATGTGCCCACTCTCATTAACTATAATGGCTTCTATTTAAAATGACAGCGCGGGCGAGCCGCAACACGGTACGTCTGCCTCCAATGTGCCCCAGGCTTGAGTGGCAAGCAGGAAGGCATTAAGTCCAATTGTTTAAGTCTTTGGTATGACCCAACCGGGACTTAAACCCCAATCACCTCATCCAAGGGTCAACGCCCTACCACTAGGCCATGCTCAAATATATGATTTTGTTAGAATCATTTGAAACAAGGCACATTATTTTGCCTCTGTTTGTTACTGTCGAGTTAAGACCATCGACATATATACTGGACAATGTGTTTCCATAGGCTCCAATTGTAAGTTTTTGAGCCAAAATGGGAGGTGGCCACCACCGCCATTTTGACCATGTCACAGCTTCCGTCAAACCTAGACAATTCCCAAAAAGGGAAAAGAGGTGGAGCTGAGGGTGGGGCTGTAAGGCTGGGATCAAATGACGACAACCGTCAAACTGAAGCAATGTAGCTACAAGCTAACCCAAAGCTAACACGGAGGTGGGAGCTAAGCTAACAAAGGTAGCTTCCTAGCTGCAACCTGAGTTGACTGTGCACAACACCGGTACTTCTGAGTCAGAGATACGCCGGGCTGACTGCTGGGTAAAACAAGGTGGAACACAGAGGTCTCCCAAGATCTCCACAAGCCGGCAGCCGCACAGCAGACAAGCGCCGCTGCGATCAGAGATGCGCCGAGCTGCCGCTGAGGGGAGGGGACTATACCGATAGTCGGAACCCAGCTCCACCAACATATTATATTTCAACCCATTTTCCAAAATGTAGCATCATGTTAAATGCGCTGGGTTTTACCCTATTACATTTAAATTTCACGGTTAAACAGTACACGTTAAAATCTAAGCTCAGCTTGTGCAAGAGCAGCAGTGACCTAAAATACATAAATATAATTTTATTACCGAAAAAAATGAAGTGGAGACTCCTTGGATGCTCTATTAGCGCAAATAATACCACATCAAGTCATTTTGTCCAACAATTGCACAAAAAATATCCAAAAAAGAATGCACAAACACTACAACTAATGGTCTAAGTTGAAAGACTGAAAATGGCGGAACTATTTCAGGCGAGGCCGAGGCTCAGGCTGAGGCTTTTCCTCTGCGCTAGCTCTGCGGTCACGTGGGTCTGATGCTCATTAATTATTCAGAATTTTAGGCATTTAATACACTTAAACAGAAGAGTGACAAAAAATTCACCCCCCTCAGAGTCATCATGAGTGTAAACTAGATCTGTTAAACCTAAAACATGTTTTGGAACCAGGCTGTAAACATGTTTATTTCTGCTGTGAAATTGGTATTTTTAACATGGGAGTCAATGAGGATTTGCTCGCTTCTGACACCAGCCCCTAGTGGATGAGGGTGGAATTGCATTTTTTTTCTCCTCCGTGTTACCCTCATTTTCAGACCCAAATTAAGGGGGCTTGGTTTAGACGCAATATCAATCATCCACCACAATGGTAAATAATAAAGTATGCTACTTGATTTTGATAAAATGCTAATAATTTTCTTGCTAACAAACATCTCCCCGTTGAGTTTGGACTCGTTGCTTGGCCCAAGTTGTTGACTCGTTTTTGAGATTCTTCCCTCGTAACCTGCTGAACAACCATTTAGTAGACATCATCTGAACTGTAATCTCCACAACAACACCCAAACAAACAAGCAGTTGTGGCATGATATCAGCAGATGTGGTCAGTGCCGTCCAGCTGCATCCCACTCAGCGGGGAGTGAGCAACATCCTCGCTGCCTCATTAGCAAAATCCTCATATGGGCAAGCGAGGTTTTAGTGGTGTGTGTGTGTGTGTGTGTGTGTGTGTGTGTGTGTGTGTGTGTGTGTGTGTGTGTGTGTGTGTGTGTGTGTGTGTGTGTGTGTGTGAGTGTGTGTGTGTGTGTGTGTGTGTGTGTTTGAAAGATAAAAGATCAGCGATGTTAACTAAATGAGTGTGAGAACAAGTGTGAGTGTAATACACACCTAATCTGAGTCTATGCAATTAGAGGCTTCAGTGGAGCGCTGCCAGCGGTTTGTTCCTGTAATTTGGTCCAAAAATTTTAAACTTATTAGAAAAATTAAGTATTGAGTGGAATGTAAACATAACTCTCTGTGAAACAGAATTTCTGAAAGACAAAACAAAGCTGCAGGTACATTTTTGTCTCCATATCTTACTGAAACATGCTCTGGATTTAACAGTATAAAAAATGTTCTAAACTAAAAAAGTATTTTTACTTAAAAAAATTTAATTACATTTTTATATTTTAGCCCCTTTTAGTCTAAATGAATAAAAAATCCAGAATTTATTGTCATTGTTGTTTTCCATCTTTGGGTGGACATTGCAGGTGCAGGATTTGGTCAATTGAGTGCTTTAAGAGCTCAATATATATATTACCTCTACTTGTGACCAATAAGCTGTGATACTATATACATATATAATATCAACCTGCTTGGTCTTTGTGTTTAATCAGAAGATTCTAGGATTCTTTGTTTTATTCAGGGATTGTAAACACTTCGTTTTGATTCAGGAATTTATTTCCCAAACAATTAAAACATGACAGGTTGACTAATGTTTACCGTGATGGATGAATCTAGTTGGAGGAGATGTAGTTTATGGTGCCTATGTGTGAATGCGATGTTGGTCAGAACTTCCGTATCCAGGAAAGCTGAGTTCTGGGTGTAAAAGAATTTGGTTTGCATTAAGCTAAGAAGTTGATTATTATCAAAAGGCATCGGACGCTATCTGTGTGTCTACTTCACCCGTTCTCGGAGACCCTCTTCGTGGATCCGAAGGTCAGAGAGGTCGGATGACCTCTGGCACAGAGGGCGGTAGAATGCCGTAGCAGCGACTCTTAAGGAGTCGGAACAGAATCAGATTTGTTCCAGGAACTGTTTGCTGTGTCAGCTTTGCAACAACCTTGACAGCGTGTCAAAGCTGCTCCTTAGTTAAAGAGAATTCACCACGGAAGGCCGTTTCCGCAGCTTCCTCTAGAACTCTGTAGGCTGAGTGATGAGAGCTGGAACTCGAACGGGAACTCCAACTCGAAGGAACTAACTGCTGAATCACCAGAGTGATCCGGTTTTAATGTTCTCATGTTATGATATGTGTAGCCAACCAGAGGTTGACATGTTGAGGAACATTATCAAGACAACCTCAGAAATTACGCCTTCTTTGATACCGGATGCTCTGATCTGGGATAAAGAAATATCCATGTGTCACGCGTTTGACTTAACTTTACCTTGTCCTTGTGTGAGTGTAAATGGTGATGGCCTTATCATATCAACATTACTGATCAAAGTAATCATAACATAACATTCATTTCAAACTTCAGTCATTGAAGCACAGATTAAATGAAAGCATCTCATTTATATTATAACTATTATAAGTGACAATAAACCAATGTTTATTTAATGGTTATTTAACTTATAAGTTTTAAAAGTTCATGTTATATCTAAGAATTCATTCTTTGAGTAAGTAACTAATCCGAGCAGCGAATGTTCCTTATTCAGAGGCATGAAGACTCCTGCAGGACGATAAGGGAAGCTTGAGGCCTTGAGGAGGGAACATCATTGTTGACAATACGTTATCATGTGTTCAGAGCTGCAGAGAGGCTCTGAACCCCAGCTGATGGGATGAAGGAAGGCAGATTAAAGGAAACACATGCAGTCTTGTGTCTCCATTTTGACCAGATATTGAAGGGTCAAGCTGCACTTAAAAACTGACCATTACTGGACATTACACAGGATTAAGTGCATTACTGTGGATTACATTTAAATGCAATAGTAATATTTCAGTCTATGAATATTATTTCAAATCAAACTGCCTGAAAATGTATTGAAGTCACTTTTAAACCAGTAATATATCACCTTCTCTTTCTACAATCTGTTTTATCAGCCAACACGGTTAGTCTGTTCTGAGCCACAATGACATGTTTCACAGGAATGAAGGATTCATATGGATGAATCTTCATGTAGATGTGGATTCAGAGACATGTTTGTGTGACTACAGGCTATAATGTGTTTGGACGCCATGCGGTGCCTGTTAAAACGCACTAATGTGGCGGTGGTTTCATGGCGGTTGGCACAGAACAGCAGGAAGAGGGCAAATAGAGGGATATTTGAAAAAGAGGGAGGGATAGAGGGATGTGGGAGCTGATGCAGGCTGAGAGCACAGGAACTCCACAGGCTCAAACAGCGTGAACCTTTGTGTATTCTATGTCATTTTCTGGTTCATTTTTGTCTTTTTTCACAGTCTGCTCTCAGTCGGGGTCGGCGGCCCTGTGATCAGAGGAGACCCTGTCCTCTCCTCTTTTCTTGCCTTTCATCCTGTCTTTGCTTCTCTTTTTGCCGTCAAGAGAAGGGGGCAATCCAAACATTCATACTTCCCCTCCAAGCTCATCTTTTATTAATCAGACCCCAGCAGTGTGTCCGTGTGTGTGTGTGTGTGGGGGGGGGGGGGGGGGGTGATGACGCACACCGGGTTGTTCAAAAATTACAAAAAATGTATTTTGAGAGAGTAACACACAATAAAGAGTAGGAACAAGTACTGACAAATGCCTCGAGGGTGTTTCATATTTCTTCTTTGTCAGATCAGGTCATCACACACACACACGCGTGCACACACACATTGGGGCTGAGCGGATATTCTGGGTGGTGTTATTCCAGGTGTGGAATTGTCGAGGTCTCCATGCTGTGACCCTGTTATCCTGGGAAGAGGGAGAATATTAGACGCATGCAGCGAGAGGAAGAGACTTTATCAAAAACACATTTCTCCCCGAGGCAATGTCACTGCAGCAAGATGGCTGTACACACACACACACACACACACACACATGCACGGACATTTGTTCACATATGTGTTCGAATGTCAAAGCATTTATGTCCAATACCTGCACATCTCTATGGTTCTTCCCAGTGCGGTCGAGTAGTTCAGGGTGAGGGATCAGACTGGGTTCCTCTAAATTACACCTGCATTAACCTCACAAAAACATTTTAAATGCTGGTCCTAATGCTTTTTCTCTTTTAGCTGGTGAAGCTCCTTCTTACATCACAATCGGTCATCAAATCAGAACTTTTTAACAGTTCCAAAAATGTTATTTTTTGTTTGTTTTTATGGAGACCAACAATGTAAAACATATGAGGCGCTGCTTTTTTTGTTAACAGCTTGGATTCTGAGGACCCTTTTAAAAAGCAGCAGAGGATGTTTTTATATACTGCAGTAGACCCGGGCATCGATAACAGGTTTACCATCTCTTCTCTGTCAGTGTGGCCCAGGTCAGGTGTGGCTGCATCACCACCAGCGTGTGTGAATGTGTAAAAGACGCCCTACCAGTGCAGGTCAACGTTTGTGTTTTTTGTGTTTTGCACCATTGTGCAATTTTAGTAGCTTTGTTCTGTAAATTAAAGATGCTCTTTAAACACACTTTCATTTAATCACTAGAAACAAAACAAATTATAACACAATATATCTGTTAAATAGAATTAGAGCCATAGTTGTTTTTTCTACTGTCGATTTGTGGTGAGGGCCATCTCTTGAGGTTTGTCAGCTGCAGATGAACATCTAGTTAAAACTTTCCTAAAGTTTTCATTCATTAATTGTTATGTATATCTTATTGTTTATATGTTTTATTTGTTTTTATTTTGAATGAAATAAACAAATAGAAAAAAATGGAAACACAGGTCGTCTGAATGTTGTGTTATTTTTTACGTCATGAATAGCTTTTTTGTTGTGGTTCTGTACTGGTAACATAACAAGAACATTAAATCATTTATGAGAGTCAAAAATGATAAAACAACTGGATCTCAGCAGTTGTACATCTGGTTGTTGCTGCTGTGTCATTTATTGGATTTTATTTTTTTTTAAAACACCCAGAGCCTCTTAACAAAACACAGACTTTAGGACTATGTGAGGTATATATTTATTGATAAATCAATCAAATAATTATAATTATTCTCAAAATTATCTGTAAATTGATTGCTAAATTATCATACTTGAAAAAGTTATTATTTACCCTGAAATGTATCGTTTAACACAAAATAAAACATTGATTATTAGAATCTAAAATATCAGTATTTAAAGCCAATCACAGAATGTCCACAAAGACCCGACTAGTTATTTTAAACAATCCTGAACTTCTGAGTGTTTTGAATATTTAACTATTTACCTTCAGAGAGCTCATTTAGCAGATGTGATGTCAAATAGAAAACACATGAAAGGGTTTAAATCCACCATCTCCTCCAATCTGGATTTTCCTTTCCTGATGAAATCCTATAAAAGCACCTGATTTGTCTCTGTGTGGATTAAAACATCTGGATTTTATCCAAGTTTAACTTTTGTCTTTGAGGCATTTTACAATCACGGCTGTCTCAATTAACTTGACAACAGAACAACGGTTTTATTTTTTTTTTCTAAAATGTTATTCTATGATTGGAACAAAATATGTTTATGAAGTTATTTACACTAATCCCCTCTCACATAAAGTAATTTCAGTCATTTAATTTTAGGCATTTTTAGTAACTTCCAGAATGAGCCATTTCAGCGCTCTGCCACTTTAAAACCAGCTGGAGCTGGATCTCTGGAACTTGGAGCTCCCTCTGTCTCCTACACATCTTTGGGGGGCAGATCTGTGGCCCTCACACTCTCTGTTGGATGCTCCTATAGAGAAACCTTACGTATACAAGTGCATGTACAGACACAGGTGCTCTCATAAGTATGGACTTGGGCACATTCAGCACATGTCTTAAGGCTGTGGTTGGCACTAAATGCACTGTGATTTATCATCGTGTGATTGTTCAGTAAAACAATGTTGATTTTATATTTCCTAATCAGGTTGACGCAGTGACAGCTTGCTCTAGTTGTATTGTTGTGTGTCCCCTTGTTTATTTTTATTTATTTGTTTATTTTTCTCTTTCTGCAGGCATAGAAGCAGACTCTTGTTCGTCATTGATTGTTTTTTTTTTGTTATTGAAAAATAAATAAATAAATAACCAGCTGGAGCTGGCCACGCCCACCCATGCAGTGATTGGCTGCTATCGGTGCCTGGGAGGGGCTCAGAGTAGAGCCACTGCTCCTCCTGCAGTAGCTCCCTTTTGCATGTGTAACCCTCAAAAATGAACTGATCCTCAAATAGTTAGAGGTTGTAGGTTGTAGTGGGGTCACAGTTCAGTTGTGATAAAAATGACTATTTTTTGTTGTCTGACTAGCTAAAAAAAATCCACAATGGCAGGATATTCGTGTTTATTTGTTCCTCACACATCAATCAACAGACACCACCACCAATGTCAATAGTTGGCCTGTATTTGATATAATGCCTTCTAAAGTCCATGAACCCCCCAAGGTGCTTTACAACACAATCAGTCATTCACCCATTCACACACACATTCACACGCTGGTGGAGATGAGCAAAAATATAGCCACAGCTGCCCTGGGGCATACTGACAGAGGCGAAGTTGCTGAGTACTGTCTGGTACCACCGGTCCCTCTGACCACCACCAGCAGGCAAGGGGGGTTAATTGTCTTGCCCAAGGACACAACGACAGTGACAAATTCCTGTACCACTGTCACCCCAATGTGCACTCCTTGTGCTCACTCTAGGGACGTTGTAGTCCTTCCTACTTTTCTTTTCAAAGTAAAATACAAGAAACAAAATACATGCTATATGCAGGATGTTTAAGATATACCAAAACAAAAAATAGTAACTAAATCAGACATATTCAAACTAAAGGTTACACATGTGAGAGGTGGTTCTGTTCTACTTTCCCTGTTTTTGACATCACAAATGGGGAATTTTTGAAACAGCTTGTTATACTGATAGAAAACAGATAAATTAATATTTTCCACGTTTGGAGTGTTTATAGCGGCAATAGAAACCCACATGGCAGTTCAAAGTGATGTAAAAAAGTTAATTTAGCATAAAATATCCCCCTTAAACCTTCCCATTTACATTAGGTGTTTTTTCATTTGTACACAAGTTTTTCACAGACTGACTGAAAAGTGTAAATCATTGAAACGATAAACTGATTCTGAGTTATTGAGATCTTCCTGTGTTTGATTCATTGTTTGGCCTTTTAGTTAAAACGGCCATTATTCGATCCTCAGAATGTATAATAAGTCACTGGCACAGACCAAGGCAAAGCACTTAATAGCCTGGTAATGAAGTTTATTTTATGCACTTATCTGTTTTAAGCGTTCTGCAGACATTTGTGCTAAACGCCCTGAGAGGCACGCTCACTGGACGCCTTCACCACCTATTTTCTCATTTAAAACTTTCCTCTTTGATTTGAAAAAAAGGGGGCTAAATGGTTCCAGTTGAGCAAGTGGACAAAAAGGAATAAAAGTAGAACATCTGAGAGATGAAAAAAACCTCTTGTTTTCCACTTTAAGAGGCACGGGTGGTTGGGGTTTGCCTGAGACGCTGGTTACGAGCTGCAGATGTTTGTATGGATTTTTAGGCCCGACCGTAAGTAGGCTTTTTGGAGGCCTTAACGTACCCGAAAACTCAGGAATTTTTGCACACTTGTCAGGCATGGTGTAAACTTTTGTATTTTAAAGGTGCCAAAAAAAATCACAATAAAACTAGCTCCACAGCGCCCCCTAGAATGTGAAAAATACCCCCTCCATAAACCTTAGTTTGTTATGCAGTTATGAAATTTTGTACACTTGTAGTACTCAACAGTCCACACAGAAAAGCCTCTTGCAACCAAGGTCAACATCAAACAGGAAGTGGGCCATTTTGGTTTGAAGTTGTGATTTTGACCCTGTTTTGGCCGTTTCTAGGGTCCGCTTCTGATTGATTTACTCAATCATTTTTCACACGATCGTCTCAAAAGTTGTGGGAAATTGCTCCAAAAAATGGGCGATCAAATAGAAAAAATAAAACTGACTTTTCGTATAAGCTAAGGGGGCATGGCCAGGCCTCGAAATTCGACTCCTCGCCAAAAAAATATAAATGGCTAAAACTTCATACTCGAATAGAGTAAAGTTACAAAAATTTCTGTGGTCATTTGACATCCATCCACAAAGTAAACTGAGTGGTCGGATGATGACATCACACAAGCCCTGCCCCCTCAGGACCAAAAAGGTCACGTTTTACTGTGATAGGTCCCAAATCGCCCCATTTCAATGAATCACCACAAATTTGTAGCTGTTGACTCAAGACAAGTGGGGGTTGCTTGGCATCACTTTATGGGAGTTTTCAAAAGAGGGCGAGGCTGTGGCGGCACAGCAAAGTCAGGCGTACCGCCGTGGCCATACGTTTGCCTCCCATTTCGTCATTTCTGAAGATATCACCACGAAACTTCTGATGAGTGATCCTAGTCTGGCCCCCCAAAAACTCTGATGTGAAAATCCAGTGGGCGTGGCCTGTTTTCTTAAATAGCGTCCCCTAGGACCATTAAAACTGTCAGCCCCAAGCCATGCTTTGACTGAGGATTACGAAGTTTGGTACACTAATGTAGTGTCTTGGGACCTACAAAAAGTCTCTTGGAGCCAGCGTAAAGTCGCACAGGAGGTCGGGCATTTTGGTCCAAGTGCTCTATTTAGTGGTTTTCGCACATGTTGTTTGGAGAATGATGCCCCGTCTCCCTTTTCACTGATCACCTTCAAACTTCTGCTATATACTCTTAAGACGTAGGGGAAAATTTTCAACCATCGGATTTTCAAAAGTTGAAAGGTGTGGGCGTGGCTAAGTCTCAAAATTTGACCTGTCGCCACGCCACTCTTTTTTCACAGCTCCCTATTGGACACCTTTCACCCAATCACCAGCAATCTCAGGCAAATAGCAGTAGATAAGTTGAGGTCACTTGGTGTCCAGTACTGGCAGATTTCAAGAAAAGGCGGGGCTTTGGGAGCATGGCGAAATTTGCCATCACACCATGCAAATATGTTTTCCTCCCATTTCGTCATTTCTAAAGATATTGCCACGAAACTTCTGGTGAGTGATCCTAGTCCCGCCCCCCAAAAAATCTGATGTGAAAATCTGGTGGGTGTGGCCTATTATCTTAAAAGCGCACCCTAGGACGATTTAAACTGTCCGCCCCAAGCCAGGCTTTGAATGAGGATTACGAAATTTGGTAAACTAATGTAGTGTTTCAGGACCTACAAAAAAGTCTCTTGGAGCAAAGCGCAAAGTCGCACTGGAGGTCGGCCTTTTTGGTCCAAGTACTTGATTTAGTGGTTTTCGCACACATAGTTTGGAGTGTGATGTCCCGTCGCCCTTTTCACCGATTGCCTTCAAACTTTTACTATATACTCTTAAGACATAGGGGGAAAAATTCAACCGTCTAATTTTTCAAAAGTTGAAAGGTGTGGATGTGGCTAAGCCTCAAACATTGACTTTTCACCATTACATTCATTGATGTAATAACTCCCATACGCATGATCAGATCTGTATTAAACTTTTTCTGTGTGATCACTGACCACATCTCATGACAATGACAATGTGGACAGCTGACATCACCTAAGCCCTGCCCCCTGACAACAGGAAGTCTATTGTTTTATGGTGAAATGCCCATATTTGTCCCCTCTAATTTAGTCAACATGACGCTGTAATGCTGTAATGCTGTAATGACCATTCAGTTCTGATAGCTTTCCAGAAAGAGAGGGGCTTTGATGCCGTGGCGAATTCTGGCGTGACGCTGTGACCTTACGTTTGACAGTAACTTCCACAAACAGCCTCTAATCTTCACGAGACTGAACATGGCAATCAACAATCATGCCCTTTAGCCAATGAGGCACAAATGGTTGGTGAACGTTGTATAATATCACCACAGCGCCCCCTACACACCATTAAAACTGTAATAACTCCTACAGACAAGGTCACAACTGCACCAAACTTGCTATGTGTCATCACACAATGGCACCCAAAACATTCCTGTGGTCATTGGTTGATATTGCTTTGGCTTCGCCCCCTGACGCCCTGAATATCACATGCATGATTCAATTCACACCAAACTACACGCAAATGATTGTTGTCAACCTACAAGGTGCTCCGTGGGATATTTTCCTAAATTTGGGACAGTGCCCCCTAGATATAATAAAACCTTTGTAACTTCTACAAAAAAGCTCCAAACTATATCAAACATGGTGGGAGTCATCACGCAACTGCAATCAACACCTGTATGTGCTCACTCGTTCAAATCACTTTAACTCCGCCCACTTACAGCTTTTTGGCTGTAGATGGCCCATGCAACGTTTGATTGATGCCAAATGAACAGAAAGTCATCTTTGATGACCAAAGATGACCTCTATGGGATTTAGTTGTAAATGGTCACAGCGCCCCCAGATAGGTTCAAACTTTATTAACTTATACACGGTCAGAATGGCATTTTACTTGGCTTGTGTCATCACATGACTGCACCAAACACATTGATGTGGTTGTTGGTTCAAATCCCTTTAGCTCCTGCCCCTTTCAGCTCTCTGGCTCTAGAAAGCACACGCAAAGTCTGATTGACGCCAAACTACCACAAAGCCATCTTTGACTCCCTAAGAGGACCTCAATGGGATTTTTATGTAATTGGTCACAGCACCCCTTAGATAATTTTAATCTTCAATAATTTCAAAAAACATGGGCAGAATAGCATTAAACTTGGTCTGTGTCATCACACCACCAGTGTGGTAAAGACAGAGTATCCCCTAGTGGTGACATGTGTAATTTAATGGTGGGTTCAGAGGATATGCCGAGTCAGGGTGAGGTGTGGATGAGGAGACCGTTCGCGAATTCTGGTGTCGGGGTGGTCAACGTTTCTGTTCCGCGGACTTGCCTGGGCGCCCCGGGCTGCCGGCCAGGCCGGAGCAGCACGGAGCTGCAAGGGCCGAACGACACTGCTTGCAGTTTTAATTTTATGATTGTTGTTGTGTTAAAATTTGCGGGATTTCTCTGATGGGCTCTGTACTCATTAGGACTGTGTTTTTGTTGATGTTTGTGTGTTTATGTTCATGGGTACAAGTAAGGAAGAGGTAATTTAAAGTCTGAGGCTTGATAAACTTCTAGTCAGTCGTTTTCAGCGGCTCATTATGAGCAAACTGTGCACAAACAGAATGATGGACACATCAACACATCTCTGATCTCTAGCAGTGAACATTTTAGAAACATCTGTCTTCGTTCTAATGACCTCCTGCACACATTATCCTCTTGCGGTTTCACGGGTTATGAGAGGAGAAAATGTTTTCACCTCTTCTTCGTTGGATGGAGAAAACCATAAAAACAGCACCTGCTCGCCGCCCTCCCCTCTGTCTGTCTTTGACAGGGGGAGAAAAGGAGGTCACCACCTATTGAGTTGTTTCCTTGCTGTGCAACATCATAAAAAAGACTATATTGTTTATCACATTTTTAACAAAAGCATCTCATTGGATAAGTAAGGGGGCTGCACTTTAAGAATGAGCAGAACACAGCCTATAAGTGCATGTGTAAATCAGTTCAAGCACATAAATCAGCAACATGAGGCTCATAAGGTGCTGAAATGTAAGTTACCTTGGAGATGGTGTAAAGCTGGATAAGGGGGGAATTTGAACACAATTTACAGTGTTTTCAGGGATTAACAACAAAATGAGATCATACTCTGAAACAACTGGTTTCTAAGAAAGTTAAAAAAAGTACTTTTTAGACATTTTATCCTTTTTTTTGTCTAAAAAGGAAATAAATGCTTCTCTAGAAAAATAGCACTACTTAAAATAAAGTATATTCTTAAATGATCCAAATGTTCTTGTTTTGAGCAAATAAAATCTAGGTGAGCAATCATAAAATTTCTAAAACTTACAAATACATCTAAATTTTATTTATTCAGATTTTCTTCACTGACTAAAAATAAGATAAAATATTAAAACATGTGGCTTTTACAACTTTCTTAGAAATCATTTTTCGCAGTGTAAACTGCATAATGAGTCTGAAATCATACAAAAATGCAGGGCAATGCAATAACCTCTATTGTTCTGGTTAATTACAGGTGAAACTGGAAAAATTAGAATATGGGTTAAATTTAAGCAATCCAACTTAGACTGAGAGACCATATAACGGCTCAGGAACCATTTGCAGGTGTTTTGAATTAATTAACTGATTAGAGCGTGACACTTTGAGCCTAGAACATAGAACTCTTTCACATTATTCTAACTGTCTGAGATTTGAATTTGGTGTTGTAAGCCATAATCATCACAATTTGCTCATTTCCACTACATTACCACTGGACTACCAAGTCTGCCTCACCTAAGCCACATTCCCTGTGCTGGCCAGAAGAGACAAGTTTCAGCCCAAAGACTATGGCCCAATCCCAATACTCGCATTAGGCCCTGCGGTCTTCAGCAAAGTGTGCAGTAAGGCTTCGAGTGAGTGGTACACAAGTGTGCAAATAATGGCCAAATTGAGACATGGAGCATTGCATCATCGATCGCAAATGCATGCAGAGATGCTGGTCACTGTGATACATTAAAAATACTTTATTAACAACTTTCAAACAAACAATGATTTGAAATACATTTACATTCATTGCTGCTTTGTCTAAAAGCTTTAGAGCTTCAACTAATCGTCCCAAAATTAACAAATTTCATTAGAAAATGCATATGTTCAAAAAAGGAACTTGAGCCTGTCATCCTGCAGAAATGGATTGTGTGTAATACACTTCATCCGAGTCTGAATAGATGCGGACTTGGGTGAAGTGCTGATCAAGGGAGCAAAAGGGGCGCAACCCTAGTACTCGCACCCCTGGTCTGGATCGCGCAATTGAAGGGCGCGAGTGTGGAAGTGCGAGTATTGGGCTTGGACCTATCTTATGAAGAGGAGCAGCTCCTGATGACAACATTAGTTTCCTTTGACGCTTTACAGGATTTTCAAAGTAAAACACAAAGTGATGCCACCAACATCGGCCCTGACGAAGGTGGCAGTGGACGCCCAAACATGTCAGCAAAGGTAGAAACAAGCTCGTTTTTCTCTGTGTGATGAAGAATCACCAAAATGAAATCAGACAGAAAACATAGCATATGTAACAAAGATGCTGATGCTGTTTTATTTTATTCTACAAACCGTAAAATATATCAAAATACCTGTTAAAACAGAGCCTTACTGTTTTCTTACCACCAGAACAAAATCATCTAGTGAAGCACATTTGTTTTTCGATCCTGACGCACAGAATGTGACCAATAAAGAGTTATTCTTGCAGAGATCAAAACCACTTCTTCCTAAAACATTTGGAACAAAATGTTCTGAGATTTATCAGGATCCAATCAGGACTGATAATTCGTCATTAAACAAAATGCTGCTCAGGCACATTTTATTGAAGGCTCTAGTTTCGTGTCTTGCCCTCAGTTAAACAAAAGAAAGAAGGAAATAACAAAATAAAGCATGTGAAGTACAAGCTGTGCTTTGTTTCTGTTGGTCTGAATATAAAAATCATTAAAGTCCAAATAGGAGGCAGAATAAACTTTAAGTGTTTAATTTACCAACCCACACTGAGCTCTGTTAGCTAAATGGATATTTAAAAATATTTATAAAGCTATCATTTGACTTTCAGTTTTTTCCCATGAATTAATTTGGTTTATTCATTTTATTCTTTTTATTTAAATTTTTACTCCATTCCATGCAAGTTTATAGGGAGGAACTTTGTTATCGTGTCTATTTACTTAATTAACACCTGATTTTTTGTGTCTTACTTCATATTTTCTCTTTTTTTTTCTAGAACCAAAAACTTGAGCGTTGGCTGTTTTTCACTGGCTTTACTCATAGAGTGAGATAATCACTCAGTCTGTTTTACCGAGGCGGAAAAATGTATGATTGTCTCCCTTTATCTGTGAGATGCAAATGAGAGCATGAATCCATCATGCAGAAACTAGTGCGTGTGTGTTTGTGTGTGTGTGTGTGTGTGTGTGTGTGTGTGTGTATGTGTGTGTGTGTGTGTGTGTGTGTGTGTGTGTGTGTGTGTGTGTGTGTGTGTGTGTGTGTGTGTGTGTGTGTGTGTGACATGCTTTCAAAGCCAGAGCAGGAGTTCAACTTGAATACCACTGGAGAAACCCAAAAAGCTGAACCAACTGTGTAAAGACTAGAAACGACTCGTAAAGAAATTCTATAAATGTCACAGATCCATCAGTTTCTATCAAGCATGTTGGTGGAACACACGTTTTCAATGGAAGGTAATTTATGAAGGAGAGCGGGGGTCAGTCCACTTCCCTCTGTGACGAGTGACTGGGCCAGAATAAGCAGGATGTGCTCGCTGGGGTCTTTTCAGCGATGCCACAGCTGCTGATAGGTAACAAGTTCAAGTTGTGGCTTTAATGATTAACCCTACAGGGGACATCTCAGGCCCTATCCACGCCTAGCCAGGCATCTCCCAAAACAAAGGTATTTTTCTACGATTTGGCCTGCCATCCACACAAAAACGCAGATTTACGAAAACTAATCTTTAAAAAAAAAAAAACTCCAGCCAAAGTAAAGATTTGGGTTTCTGTGACTTGTGTTTACACTACAACATGGATGCCCTCGGAGCTGTGCTCGCGTTATCAAACTACATTTAACTAGTAGTTGAAGTAGTTTAAGAGCAATTCTACCTCCTTATCGGTCCACACAAATGGGTTAGGTGACATGTTTCATGTTTTGTTAAAGTTGAGCAGGAAGACGAAATGGATAGGATTTGGGGAACTACTGCCACCTACAGGTCTGGCATGAATGTGCTAAACAATGCACTTATGTGGTTACATGTGGATGGAGTTTGTTCTAAAACGAGGTTGTGTAGATGCTATCTTTTGGGAGGGCAGATATTCCCTTTTAAAAACCCAGCTACGTGTGGACAAGGCCTGAGTCTTCAGCTGAGACTTGGTCCATCTAGATGGGTCATGACCCTGGACCTGAATCTGTGATTCTACATCCTCACCTGCCTGCTTGAGCCTCTCCTCATTAGAAAATCTAAAAAAAAAAAAAAAAGATCTGCATAGAATCTACTCTATGCATGATTATAATGTATACACTGTAAAATAGCTGTTTCAGTTTTAAAAAGGCAACTGTTTCCTTGTATTTTTTCCATTAAAGTGACTAAATTGTGATCACTTGCATCCTTTAAAAACCAATTTACAACCTAAACGTGTAATATTTTGAAAGTACGAGAAAGTTTTTACAAAAAATTATGTTAGAAAAAATGGAAAAAAGGAAAGTATTAATTAAAAGCAAATAGACATTTTAAGCCTATAGTAAAAAAATACATTCAGAAATGTAAAGAAGGGAAAAGTTGAATTACTTGTAAAAAATATAATTTTCACCGTAAAGTTTCCAAGTAGTCCAGTAAATGCCATTTAGACTGTTAAATAAATGAAAATGCTTTGCAAACATTACTTTGTCATCTTGAATAAAATGTTTTATTGTGTAAACTTTATTATTGTTTGAAATACTTAGATTTTTTAATTGTTTAATCTTTTATTTGTTTGTATTAAGAAATGAAAAACATTCTTATAATCATAAAAGTCCGTTAATTTAAATAACATGAATCAGCCAATTAGCCTAAACATATATATAAAACTAAACTTTTTTTCATTTCTTCCTATTTTTTACTTCATCGTGTGTAATTAGCTATTATCGCAAATCCACGATGAATTAAACATCAATACAATAAAATAATAAAAGGATGAGAGAAAGAAAACAAAGTTTGGACGTCTGGCTGACCTCTAAGGTTAAGCTGACGTTCATTAATATACACATTAAATGCCAGTTTGGCTTTCATTTTGAAATTGAAACATTAAAATAGTCTGTTTTATTTCAACGGCATCATTAACGCCAGCTAAAGTGGCAAAATCTGTTTTACAGTGTAGCTGTCTCACCCTCTCTCTCTCTCTCTCTCTCTCTCTCTCTCTCTCTCTCTCTCTCTCTCTCTCTCTCACACACACACACGCACGCACACGCACACACGCACACACACCTCATATTCTAATGCTACTTCCGCCATAAAACGTCTGGCAGTGCTCCAGATATCCATTAGCACGCGCTAAATAACTGTTAATGGTGCTTTACCCAGACTCCCCTGCGCGCACATTAGTAGCTTCCCTTCAAAGCTCATAACTAATTGTGTAGTCTGCGCGCGTGCGCGTTTGTTTTCTCCCCTGTGATTGGCTGGTAAAGGTCACTGGTTGTGGCGCACCTGTTTATCTGACAGCGTCGTTAATGCAAACAAACACACGAGGAGCTTATTGGCCCAAAATACAAACAGATCAACTAGCTGATAATGGGTGGGACTTTATCTCGGTGATAAAACAAATAATACGATTTTAATTGTTAATTAAAATTATTTATTATTTTTTGTGGAAAGAAGGAAAGGAACTAAAAACATCCTACAGGTGACATAATGACGTTTGGAGGTTGAAAACGGGCGCTTGAGTTTTGGAGGGGTGAGTGTTGACAGAAACACAGAGAATGATTTATGGTGTTCTGAAATTAAATGGATTCCTGTGAGTTTTTAAGGCGGTCACGTGACGTGAGTGACGCCTTAAGACAAAAACCAAAGCCTGAGTGAAGCGGAACCGATTATTTCTATTGTTATGAAAAATAAACTTTTTTTAATTTGTCATACTATTTACGATAATACAAGCTTTTGCTAAAGTATTATTATTATCTTTTATTTGATCATTTACATAGATACAGTCGAGAGTTTAGTAGCCGTTTTGTAATTTGTTAACATTTTATACACATAAACTTGACAGACTTTTGTTTGTGTGGATACAAGTTTCGTTAGTTATCAAATGCTCTGTTCATTTTAATAAAGCAAAGTGACATTTTTCCATCCAACAACCTCTGTGCTTGTAGTTTGTTTCAAAATGCGACATTTTTAATCAACCTTTCGTTCAAAACGCATCAGTAAATGTAGGCATTTGCTCCATTAAAGAGTTTTGTCCTATAAAAAAATTTAGTGAGATAAAAAAATGAAAAATGATGAGAAACCTACGAGGCAAAGAGTATTTTCTACACTTCAGTTAAATATTCAGCTTCAGTTTAAGCCTCAGCTGAAGCTGGTGAACGAAAACGAATTCCTAAATGTTATTATGGAGTTGTGGAGGGAAGACCAAACGGGGCCTCCTCAGAGCCAAAGTCCGGTCAGCTCTTAACGACCCATGTCTGATCAATTCTCACGGAATTACAGAGAAACGCGAGTTTTTCCTCGGACCCGCGAGACGTAAAACACGCAGCGTTCGATCTGATAAGGCTCGTGGATTGTGCGCGCGGACTTGCGGTCATTTAGTCTGAATTTATGCCAATAAACGTTGACGACGTGATGTTTATTTAACCAGCAACCGCGCAGAAGGCCCGCAGCTTTAGAGGCTCTGAGTCCTGAGACCAGAAATGGTCACATCTGTGTTGTTTTTAAAGGGTTAGAAATCCTTCCTCTGAGATTAATTAAATATTTTAACATTCTTCTCACGCTGTGTCATTTGTGCTTTGGTGATGAATAAAATAACAAAAGAGTTTATCATTAAAAACACATTTCAGTTACAAGATACAATTAAAGCCAAATGAATCACATCTGATGGGACCTCTGTAACAGGATTAGTACCTTCCTCATGCCGCTGTCCACAATCCTGTACTTGCTGCCCTCTGGTGGAAAGTCCGAGCGTTGCAGGGGTCGATTTTGATTTTGTTTTGTTTATTTTATAAATTACAGTGCAACTGTTTATCGACATTATCCAACTAAATTATAAGTAAAATTTTGAGGTAAGAAATTAGTAACTTTAGGGTCAATTATGGACTGGAAAAATAAACCTTTTTGGCTGATTTCGACTTTTGCTGGAATGACCAAACTGATTTTAATGCATTGAATTTAAAACGTAGCAGTGATTTTGGAGTTGCTGATTATTTCATAGACGCACAACGTTATGAAATCCTTTCGCAGATTAAAACAGGTGAATTTGGTTTTGGCAACTGGATCAAAGCCAAGCCTGTTGGGTTATTTACTCACCGAGCAATTTACCACCTGAATGAAATGAAAACAGTTAGTTTTATCGTTAAATGAAATTTTATCAACAAAGACAAAACTGTCGCAGATCTTTTTAAGTTTTGGGTAAACATCTTAATTCGTTTTGGCAAATGGATCTTTCACTTGAGACCAAATTTAAATTATCCAAAGACATTCGAGGACCAATGAGCAGGCTTTTCTTATTGTTTAATGTGACTGTTTCTGGCTCGTGAGCCACAAGTGCGCAAAGTTGCGGAGCTTCTAATGGGCAAATATGCAAAGCATGTCGGGCCGGAGTGTGAAAATGCGCGCAATGCCGCTGAAGGCCGCTTCTGGCGCACGTCCGCCCGAAGACATGATTCATTCACCGGCTCTGCTTTTACCTCATAAGGCGGCACGAATGGCCTCGCAGCGGGCGGGACGACTGGACGATTCCGGGGCCGTGATAACTCGTGATTGGCTGCTGTGTGTGATGATTGACGCAGCTCCCTCTCTCCGGGTCTCCTCGGCTCGGGTCCTGACACTCTCCAAAAGTCCGCATGGCACTTAACGGATAACGGAGACGCAGACACATCTACTTCTGTTTCTCGGCCCAAGGACGGAAAACTCTCCCAGATACAGCACGGCACGGCACGGGTCCGAGCCTCTGGAGGCCCCTTCTCACTGCTGGGGTGGGAAACTTTTCCCACTAACTCGCGAAGCCGAAACCTTCCAGCTCTGCTGAGCCCAACCCCAGAGTCATGGCAGAGAAGCGGCGCTCGCCGTGCGCTCTGAGCGTAAAGGCGCACGCATTCTCGGTGGAAGCCCTGATTGGGGCGGAAAAACGGCGCAGGACGACCGGAGAGGAGGATCTGACCCCGGGATACGAGGACGGAAAGGAGGTTTCAGATTTAACCGGGAGTCCGGGACTTCGAACCGGCAGAGCGTGCAGCGGGGAAGCTGACTGTCCGAGTGACGGATCACGTAAGTTAATAATAATAATAATAATAATAATAATAATAATAATAATAATAATAATAATAATTCCATCCACATGTCACATAATTGTAGTGTTACTGAATTTTAAAACACACATGTGGTCTTTCTCCTTTTACACCTTAAAAACTTTATGAAGAATATAAATAAATTAAAAATAAAATGTGCATCACTAAATAAAACCTGAGAGATCTCTGCTGGTGATGTTAGATTATGAGTCAGAAACACGCCAGTTGGCACCGGTTAAAGACGGAAAGAGCTGCAACCAGAACACGTCTGCAGAAACCATCTACACAATAAATATCATTTAATTTTTCTAAACCCCCAATAAACCTGCTCGGATTATTTTAATGCGAATATATTCTTTATTTCGGCTTGTTGGAGTAATAAAAACAGATAAAGTCTAATATCTTAAATACATTTACACTTATAATAAAGCATAATGTGGCTTAAATGCAGGGTCCAGTTTTTCTAATATTCGTGGGATACACGCAATTTAAGATCGTTTAGAGTTTTAAAGCAAATTTTATTCAGTTAAAACAATTTAATGAATCATTTGGGTTTTTTTACATGCTTGCTCCTGTTAACATGGTTTAGTTAAATTAATGTTCTCCACACAAATTAATGAAATATATAACAAAGAATATTTGGACAAAGGCGTCTGCTAAACACGTAAACACAAACATAGTAGAGCTCAGTTAGCTTGCATTCTTGCTTGTCATAAGTTTTTATTCTGGAGACAAAATAATCACTGCCTGTGTAAATATGCCTCGTTCCGGTGCAGCCGAGAGCGAAGAGGCGCTGCTGGAGAGCCCGCAGCCCGCAGCGCTGTGCAGCGTACCTGGCACCGGCACCGGCACCGGAGAGGACACCCGAGTGGACCTGCAGGGATCGGACTTATGGAAACGGTTCCACGAGATCGGCACGGAGATGATCATCACCAAGGCTGGACGGTAAGACGGAGAAAAGTCAGGGAGGAGAAACATAAAAAAGCCTTTTATTATTATTATTATTATTATTATTATTATTATTATTATTATTATTATTATTATTATTATTATTATTATTATTATTCCCAGGCGGATGTTCCCCGCTATGCGTGTGAAGATCACAGGGTTGGACCCCCATCAGCAGTATTACATCGCCATGGATATAATCCCTGTGGACAACAAACGTTACAGGTGAGGCACGTGCGCACAACCTTGCGTCAGTGCATGACGGTTAATATGTAAGGAATCAGATCAGACAATCCAAATTCAGAGTTAAGGAGTTTGTGGGACAGTTCGGGGTTTTTTCAGTCCAGCTTCTTTCCACAAACGGCGCCTGGCACCTGTGTTTAGTCACGGCGGTTTCTGGAGAGAGCCTTTTGGATGCCTTCTAACCTCTAGAACTCAAACCAACAAAAGTCCCTCAGAGCGGGAGAGAGGGCCGAGCCACGTCCCTGCTACGCGCTCATCCCGTCCCATAATTAACCATGCGTCTGTTTGTCAACTAGCGCGCGATGAATGGGTTGAAAACGCGCTCATACGGAGAGTTTTGACTGATAAAATGTCTTTCTTTCTTTCTTTCTTTCTTTCTTTCTTTCTTTCTTTCTTTCTTTCTTTCTTTCTTTCTTTCTTTCTTTCTTTCATCCAGCTTTAACAGCTCTGGGTTAAAATAAGATAAACGGTTTTGGTTTGGACTCATTTGGGGTTAATCTGGACCTGTGGTTCAGATTTACTTTTATTTCCATGAGAGGTCTGAGGATTTGAAATCTTATTATTCCCCCTCTAGCTGTTTAGAATCATGTTCAAGAACAGTCAATTTAATTAATATGAACTTTAACCAGGTTGGTGACTTACGCTGAATTTAATATATTTTTTATTGTGAACAGAAGTCCAGTGGTCACCCCAAACACCCACACAAACACACACACATAGCTGTCTGCTCTGTGTCATAAATATGACTCAATAAACCAAACTCAATCAATCGGAAGTTAGAAGAAAAAGCCAGAAATGTTTGATGTTTGAGTAAAAATCAACATTTTATTAGATTCTATCACTTTTCCTCAAAATTCCAAATATGTTTTCTTTTTTATTTAGAGGATTTGCTTTCTCAAAACCAAAAAAAAGTCTCTGGAGCAAATATTCTTAAACAACTCAACATCTTGACCTGAGTTTGGATTTTCAGCCACAGCTTCCATCCCTGCTGCTGAAGCACTACAACATCAAACACAGCACCAGATTTTATTTGCAGGTTTCAGGTCAGCCCTGGCGTTTAAACTAAACATCCATCAGTTTCAGCTTTCACTCTGAAACTGGGTCAGAACTACTTTAGAATGGAGGTGCAAATGTATTGGCTGGTGTTTTGAAATGGGCGTCTTATTTCTGCAGATAAATTTCAGTGGATAAACATTTTAATCTCCTTTGAACTGCAGGTATGTGTATCACAGCTCCAAGTGGATGGTGGCGGGGAACGCCGACTCCCCCGTTCCTCCCAGAGTCTACATCCACCCGGACTCTCCGGCTTCAGGAGAGACCTGGATGCGCCAGGTGGTCAGCTTCGACAAACTCAAACTGACCAACAACGAGCTGGATGACCAGGGACACGTATGTTCTCTGCACCCGTGCCCCTCCTGCTGCCTTTATCAGTCAGATAAAATTCCTGGTGCGTAACTCAACCTGCTATCATCCATCAGATCATCCTACACTCCATGCACAAGTACCAGCCGCGGGTCCACGTCATCCTGAAGGAGTGTGGAGACGACTTATCTCCAGTAAGAGCCATTCCAGTTGGGGAAGGAACCCGCACCTTCGCCTTTCCAGAGACGGTGTTCACCACCGTCACGGCATATCAGAACCAGCAGGTAGGACAGCTGAACTCACCCACCATCAGTCTGCAAACGCACACGATCCTCTGCTTTTTTATTTCATTCTTTATTTCTATTTAATATATGTGTCTATATTTGTTGCTATATAGACAGATGTCACAATAAAGTGAAACACAATGGGATAATGAAATAAAATGGTTCAGAATAACCACAAAAACATCAAAGAAATGCACAAAAAATTTGACAAAGGGATAAAAAAATTATTAGGATTAATTTAAAATTGTGGTGAGATCAAACTTCTGGATTTCTAAAGAAATATAAAATAGAAATAAACATTCCTAATATTTTTTAATAATCTCTTTAAATGCACCAAAGCTCTGACCTCCTGATACCAATCCACCTAAAAGAACCATAATTATCAGAATAAAATGTATAAATGTAAGGATGTTACATAATTTTATCATTCTGGTAAAAGTTGAAAACGGAGAATCTGGTGCAAAAACTCATTTACGTCAATAATTCTACTTAAAGGTGGAACTAATGTATAAGACAGACTCATTGCATGCAAATCCAAATATTTCAGCCTTTATTTGTTATAATACAGCTTTTAATAAATAATATAATAACAAAAATATCATATAAGCTTATAATACATAATATAATCCAGCTTATGAAAACCCCACATTGAAAATCTCAGACAGAATATTGTTGAAAGGTTCAATTTTTTAGACTGAAAGTGTTACACTATAATCAGCTAATGAATCCAGAACATCTGCAAAAGGTTCCTGAGCCTTTAGATGGTCTCTCGGTCTAAGATTACTGACATAAATGCCCTTTTTCAAGTTTCACCTGTAATTGCTTAAAAATCATCCAGTGCTGTGGAGCTTGAGAGTTTATGTATTTTCCTCTCCTGACTTTATATAACATGTTGTGTAAAGGAGAATTATGGTTGTTGAGGTTTTTTCTGTCATTTTGCTGTGAACCAGTCAGACGTGAATCTCGATGTTAGCTGAGGTCTTTTGGCTCTGACTGTAAGACAACTGGAGTCAGAACATGGTGGCGAAGCCTGTAAAAGTCCCTTTGGGCACGGGTCATAGAACTGGGCCTGAAGCACCACCCGCAGCACGCACGCATGCACACACACACACACACACACACACACACACACACACACACACACACACACACACACACACACACACATGCGTGCCCCAAAATGTATACAACCACAAAAATTCCCATCTACATGCACACAAACCAAACATATACCATACACACGTTTATTTTTGGAGCTTAGATTGAAAGATTACAGAGAGAGAATTTATTTTACAAGGAATAAAAACCTTTCATTATATAAGTTTATAGATGCAGGAATTATGGGAAATTATTAGTCTCGTTTTGCGTTTCAGATTACAAGGCTGAAAATCGACAGGAATCCATTCGCCAAAGGCTTCAGAGACTCTGGCAGAAACCGGTGAGTTTATTTCTTTAAACCACAGAGATTTTCACATTATTTGGTGCACTGTGGGTACTGAAGGAAGCCCGGCTGGGTCTGAATCCGTTTGGGCTTTTCTGCATCAATTCTCATTTTATGAGATCTATTTTTGTTTGTTTATTGATTTGTAACATTAGAGGAAAATACCACAATTAAAAAGATGTTGTCGTGTATTAACGGGTCAGAGGAAAATTGTTTGTGACGATTGCGTTCTCCTTTACGGGGGAACATGTAACTTTAGCTGCAAATGCGAATGGAGCATCAGATTCCAGCCAACCGCAACAACAACGGTAAAATACTAAAAATCAAGAGTGTCCCGAGGAAAATCTGTATAAACACATTTCTAAACATATATAAACACAACGTTAAAACAACACAGCAGTAAAACTCCAGCCGTCTCCAAACAGCCACCCCCCCAAGGCCTCGCAGAAATCATTAGAGAGGAGGAGGAGGGGAGGCCTAAACCGACAGGGTGGAAGGTAGAGAACGGGATAAGCCAGAGACCTTGACAGCTGACCCTATAAAAGCAAAAAACCCAGGAAGGCTGGAAAAAACCTCCCTTAAATATTACAGGAAGAGTTAAGCAGTTTGCTAAATAAACTTCAGCTCTGATAGGCTGCTTTGGAGCGCCCAGAGCCGCTCCGGGCAGCTTCTCTAAATTATCACCGAGGCAACAACCCTGTGGGGGGGAGGACTTTTATCCTCATGCTAACGAGCGGTAACTGAGCACTCGCATTACACCACCACACCAACCCTCCGCCCCACCTAGCGGAGGGGGAAGAGGATGGGGGGGCTCAAAATGAGGGGGAAGGGGAGTCCCACCTCATAAATCGCTGCTGCAGCTTCCTGCTCCTTCGTCTTGATTCGCCCATAAAAGCAGTGTGAAAGCAATTACCTCCAAGCACCCGGGCGGCAGTAGCCAATCACAGTGTGGCGTTTATGCTCCTCGTTACTTATCGTCTCCATGGAGATGCCAACGGCGATCCCACAGGTGACTAAGATGGCCGCCAGGTGGTTGGCGTAATGCACAGCCAAGCCAAGCAGGCTGATAGCTTCAGGATTTGTAAAGCCGACAGTTTTTTTTTGTTTTCCAGGATGGGTTTGGAGGCTTTGGTAGAGTCGTACGCATTCTGGCGGCCATCTCTCCGGACACTCACGTTTGAGGACATCCCTGGCATGGGCAAGCAAGGTAAGTTCACTGAACAATGGTCATCTTCACCAGAAACCCCCAACTAATTATGAGGTCTGAAAAACTCTTGAAATATGTGAAAACAGAACTATAGCACTTTTATCACAAACCCAACTCATTACGAGGTTACATGTGTTTCTCACTACACTCACACCCAATCCTGGTCCTTCAGGGTCACTATTGAGCAAGTTTTAGATGGTCTTCTGCTCCAACACACCTGATTTACATCAATGCATGGTTAATAGGCATCTGCAGAACTTGAAGACATGTTGATAACCATCCAACCATTGAATTACGTGTGCTGGAGAACAACATGTAGGATCAATGGACCTAGACACCAGGACTGGACATAACTGCAGTAGATATGAGTCCAGGTGGTGTGTATATATATATATATATATATATATATATATATATATATATATATGTGTGTGTGTGTGTGTGTGTGTGTGTGTGTGTGTGCATGGAGGGTTCCATCCCAAATCCAGCACCCTGAGACTGTACAAGAGCTGTAAGAAAGGAGGCCAAGGACTAGTGAGTGTGAGAGTCACTGTCCAGCATGAAACATCCAATATCAATAAGTACATCAAGGATAAGGCCCCAACAGATGATGTGCTCAGTGAATGTCTCATACAATGGCAAACAGAGACGCTAGAAATACCATCTTGGGAGGACAAACCCCTATATGGGATGTATCACAGACAGCTAAGTGGCTGATATCAAGAAATACTACCAACGGCTAGAAAGAGCTGGTCTGAAGGACAGCTCAGAGGCATTCACCACGGCTGCAAAGGAACAGGCCCTGAACACCAGAGCAACAGAGGCCAAGATCTACCACACCAGACCAGACACAAGGTGTAGGCTATGCAAAGAGTCCCCTGAGACAATCCACCACATAACTGCAGGGTGTAAAATGCTGGCAGGAAAAGCAAACATGGAACACCACAATCAAGTGGCTGGTGTCATGTACAGAAACATCTGTGCAGATTATGGACTGGAAGCCCCAAAGTCAAAGTGGGTAAAACCCCAAGGTGGGCGATCGGTGGTGGACTTCCAGATCCAGACTGACAAAATGGTGATGGCAAACCAACCGGACATTGTGGTGGTGGGCAAACAACAGAGGACAGCTGTTGTAGTTGATGTGGCAATACCAAGTAATTACAACTACATCAGGAAACAGGAATATGGGAAACTAGAGAAGTACCAGAGCCTCAAAGAAGAACTTGAGACAGCCTAGAGAGTGAAGACATAAGTGGTCCTAGTATATATATATATACTAGCACCACTAGTATATATATACATATATATATATATATATATATATATAGTGATATGAAAAATTAACATGTGAGAATTTTAATGGAGCATTTCACTGATAAACATATGTCAGATTTGTTTTTGTTCCAAATTAGAAAACTAGCTGACATTCCTTCTGAAGTTTAAATTCTGACTTGGAAATTTTGATGTTTTTGACAATCTTGAAATCCAATGATGCAGCTACCGTTTTAACCCACTGATTTAAAAGTGTTATCAGTTTGTTTCACATTAAAACAGTAGCTCTCATAGTACTTTGTTCATGTTAACAGTTGTGCAATATTTCTCTTTGAAACCTAGTCACAAAGCATCTTTGCTTGCAATTTGACCACATTCTGGTTTCTATTTAGTCACCAGTACCTTCTAAAGTCATCTTATAAAGTGTGCGCTTTAGTAGACTTGTAGAAACTAAATTGAGACAGGTTCGAGATGGGCGCGAGACAGGTTCGAAACAGGTTTGAGACAGGTTCGAGGCAGGTTTGAGAGAGGCTCGAGGTGGGTTTACGACAGGTTTGAAGTGGGTTTGAGACAGGTTCAAGATGGGTGTGAGATGGGTTCAAAACAGGTTTGAGACAGGTGCGAGGCGGGTTTGAGACAAGTTCAAGGTGGGTTTGCGACAGGTTCGAAGTGGGTTTGAGAAAGGTTCAAGATGGGTGCGAGACAGGTTCGAAAAAGTTTTGAGACAGGTTAGAGGCAGGTTTGTAACAGGTTTGAGTTGGGTTTGAGACAGACTCAAAGAGGGTTTGAGACAGGTTCAAGATGGGTGCGAGACAGGTTTCAAACAGGTTTGAGACAGGTTCGAGTCAGGTTTGAGACAGGTTCACAAGGTGTACAGCAACTGACTAATATGAGAGTACATTTACAAACTTTCTAAATATGACTGAAATCTGATGAATGCAAAAGCACAGCCCTGCAATGAGAAATTATAGAACTCTCATGAATGTTTTGAGACATTTTGGCAACATTTTGCCAACAGTCAGAGTCCAGAGAGATGCGTCTCGATTTATTTGGAATTGTTTATATAGTTTGATCATCATTTCTGTTCTTCCGTTTCTGCCTTTGTAGGAATCCCAGGATCTCACGGAGGGATTGGAACGCCATCTCATTTACTCTCGACTTCCCCATGCTCATCACCTTTCCAGGTTTGCCCTCTCAGCCCACCGGACTACGCCTGTAATCGACCTACGCACCCCCTTCACCGCTACAGCAACCCCCCCGAGCCATTCCACTCCCCCAGAGGTCCATCCGGCTTTGAAGGAGAAGGATTCTGCTCTCTTACTCTTCCTGCAGCTCAGCTTGGCTATCTATCTAACCCCGCCCCACAAGGCTACAGTGGGCTTCGTCTCCATACGCCACCCTACAGCCTGTATGGGTACACATTCCCCCCGTCGCCTCGCCTTGCTGCCAGCCCAGATAAAATGGTCACTCCCAGTCATCAGAGTCCGTTTCATGGCTCGTCTCCCAGTGGGACTTTAACGGACAGTATCGGTGTGCTCAGTGGAGGACAGCAGGGCTTCTTGTTTGACTCTCGAACTTTAGGAGTGGCAAGCAGCGTGCCAGGAGGAGGGGTGTCACAGGTCACGGCCCATATGGGATGATGTTGAATCTTGTCATAAAAACACAATTTGGGTGTTTGGCTCAGAACGAATTAAGAAAGAATTATCTGGACACAAAGCCATACTGAACTTTGTATGAATGAAGTGGCAGATCAACCTGGTGGGGGGAGTAACGTTTATATCCTGAGCAAATTAAGGTGTCCAGAAGTTGCTGAGTTAACTGGAAACAGGCACTTCTTGCAGTAAACAATCATACGCTTTCAACCTTCAAGGCAGGAATGGTACTTCTTTGTTGCTCATCAGCATCCCTTATATGAGGTCGATTGGTACTGATGCACCTCAGAGGAACAGTTTTCTCATTCAGCTTCCTGTCGAAACAAAGCTAACCCACTCCTGTAGGCTTGAGGTACCAAAAGAGAAAAGCACCATGGTAATAGGATGTCCTTTTGTTACAGAAGGTGCTACCATGTGCAAAAGACTCATAAAGTTCCTCACACAGAATTTACTAAACAGTTACTAAAAACTGCCTAAAATTATATGCACAACAAAACCCAGAAGTATTCACATTATCTGGGCCTGGGGCATTAACATGATGATGCCATGGCAACCATTACAGATGTTACAGTTTGGCTAAAGTAGTTAAAACTGTGGAACAGACACAAATAATGTTTACTTTGACAGACAAGCTGACAAGGACATGTGGTACGAAGAGGGGAAGATTTAAAGGAATCTGCACTTAAAAATAAAACAAATGCACCTGCTTTTGCTCCTTAGACTGGGTCAGGTGCATGACAACCGACCCAAAACTGGACAGAACACTCTCCGGTGCAAACATGTCTCATCACAAGCTCTTTGGCCCGAGGACATTGACTTGTTCTGTGACCTTTTTGAGCCAAATAAAATATATGTAATGACATCACATTGTATTGATCGGTTTTTCTAATTTATATAATAAAAAACGCCTTAAATGCATTTTTGATGAAAGATTCAGCAGGAATTTGATAAAGATGTCTACGATATAATAGCTCAGGGGGTAATTATATTTATTGGGTAAACTAATATCTTTAGATACTCAGAAGTGGCTGCTCACTTGAGTGTGGGTGTGTTACCAATGTTGACATGGGTGGGAAAGTGTGGACATGTGTGTATTTGTGTGTGTGAGTGTGAGTGTGTGTGGCAACAGGTGGTTCAGTTGTCAGCGAGTGTGTGTGACCTTAAAGTCTCAAAGTTCATGTTGATGCCTGTTATTGACACCCAGCCTCCCTCACGGAGTGGAGCACAGACAAAAGCCACTCTTGGAAAATTCTGTCCATAATCACAGATGGTTTATATAAACACAAACTAATTATTTCATTTATTTAATTTTATTATTATTATTATTATTTTGTAATTTGTACAAATTTGGATTAAAAAGAGAAACAAAGCTTTGCTGCAGTGATTATGGATTTTTGTGAAGTGTCAAGAAAAACTGATAAACTAATATATTTCCCCAAGAATATGTTGAGCATGCAGGTAGTGTAATTTTTCATTTTCCTTTGCAATAAAGCATAATTAGCTGCTGCACCATGATGGAAATCAGATACACCAAGAGAAATGTTTCTCCAAGAAGAAGCTTGATCAAGTTTGGAGGAGTTGGAGAGGATGTCTCCTGTTCCAGCTGCAGCAGGCTGGCCTCTCTGAAATCTGTCTGGAGAAGATAACCTCTTTTTTTCAATAATTTCACAGGTTTTCAAACACGTTTTGAGGAAAAATGGTAAAGTTTTTCTTCGGGAAAGAACAGACCACTGATGGTCTGAATGCCAATCCACCCATATCTGTATACACTCTAAAACCCAATTTAGTTCAATTAAATTAATTTAAATTAAACCCCAAACAACACATTTGTAAATAAATAAAATAAACAATTTAGGTTTACATTAGTTAAATTTCTTTTTAAATTGTAAATCTAAAAAAAAAATTACAGTTTACCACAAATTGAATGAAACCTTTCAGAATTCAGTCACGGTGCACTTTCAAAGTCAAAGTATAGTCATAACAGTTTTTATGAGTCATCTAGCTTAACTGTTACTGTTGATTTTCACCACATTAAAAAAGCAGACCTAAAATTATCCTGTTTTCACAGATTTATAACAGATTTTAGAAAACAGCTGTAAAATAATTTATTCTCCAATTGTTTTCACATTAGATGAGCTTTCTAACTGTGTCCATATTTCTTCTTACTGAAAAGTGATGGACAAGTGGTTAAATATTTGCTATTTAGTTTCAGAAAATGTGCGTGTGTGTGTGTGTGTGTGTGTGTGTGTGTGTGTGTGTGTGTGTGTGTGTGTCGGTTAAAGCAATGGTTCCCAACCTTTTTTCTTTGCTTGTGTCCTAAAAAAGCCAGGACTGCCACAATTTCTACCGACACATTAAAAAGGATTAGTTAAAAACTTTCTACAGACAAATAGAGTTCTGTTAGTCAGGGCTTTGATTATATTATTGGGTGTGTTATTGGGATTTCATAAATGTAATTTTTACATATCACAGCCTCAGCACAAGCAAAATTGTAGGGACCTCAGCAATCTTGGGGGGGGGGGGGGGGGGGGCACAGATCCCAGATTGAGAACCACTTTGTTAAAGTGGGAAAAAAAGATGCCTTTAGTATTTTCAGAAATCTAAATGTTCTAAATAAAAAAGCTCAGAAACAGCAGAAAACATCCAACGACCTTTAATGAAAAACTACAACTAGAATTCTTGTAGTTATTTTAGTAAAAAAACAATTTTCCTGCTTGTAAACTTAGCAGAGGCTCCCCTGCTGCTTCTCGACTTCTACAGCTCAGTTGTCTCCTGTCACTCTGAAGGTGAGGAGGTGCTGATGAGAGGAGCACATGTGAGGTAGTGTGTGTGCATGCATGTGTGTGTTGGGGTGTACAGTTTAATGGGGGTGAAGAGCTTATTTTAGAACACAGGAATGATTGGCCTGTCGTTTATGAGTGACACAGGACACAGACCCTGCTTGCTGCATGAGTGCAACACACACACACACACACACACACACACACACACACACTGCAACACTTGCACGTGTGAGTTCAAATCTTCTCATCCTGAAGAAATATTTCCAAACTTCTGGTATGTGAGGTGAAGGTAAAGTAAGGTTAAAATTGCTGGGAGCGCTCACACACTCCCAGTGTTCACACACATTTCTCAGCATGGTGTCCAGCAGTTCTCAGCTGAGGTGAGGACATAAACACTAGTGAACGACCAGGTGCCGACGTGACAGATCTGTCACACTATCTGCCCAGAGGAGGGGGACAAGAGGGAAGGACAGGGAGGGAGACAAAGAGGGAAACAGTGTTTTCTAGTTTTGGAAGAGTTGAAACATCTTTGAAAAGTAGCAATATGCTAACCGAAACGAAAATAAGAACACACTCTAATCTGAATATTCACCCCAATAATCTCTCAAGGATATTTATGGCATAAGAAAAAAGGTCAAAGGTCATCTCATGAAGAAGTGATCCTCCTCTGGAGATAAAGAGCTAGCAAGGTTAAGGAGTCTCAGTCAGACTGGTGCCTCTGCAGACGGGAAAGATTAGATTTGGTCAGAGTTTTATTCAGACCTCTCAGCAAATCGTATCCCAACAGAGTGCAAAACATGTGATTTATTACTAGAGCTAAAAAAAACGTTTCCCGCTCTATTTCTGAATTGGATGCTCATTAGTGAATAAAACAGATTTTTTTTAGGTTAATTCCTAAAAAATCCCCACAAGAAGACATAATCATCCAATAAAATCTCTGCTAAATCTAGTATAAAATGTTTTGTTAGAGGTTCCATTATTGATTTTTATTTCATAGCAAAATATTTGAATAGAACCCAAATGACTTTGGTACTTGACTTTTAACAAGGTTTATAGGTAGCTTTGATGCTAAATTTGAAGTGAATGAACGTCGAATCGCCTTCATTTAAAATATGAGTAGAGCAGAAGAAAATGCAGATCAAGAAACGTTTGCTTTAATCATCCATCATATTCAAAGATAAAACATATTTTGGCCTTATAATTTAAACAAAACATTTTATCTGAAGCTTTTAGTTTCAAATGATCTATAAACAGCTGGGGACAATTTGTCAACTGAGCAAACACGAAGATAGCAGCAACAGCAGTTCATGCAGGTAAATGGCTGAATATGAAGAGTAGGGAAAAAAATCCTCCTGAGTTTATAGAAATTATCACTCAATGCATAATAATGCATAATCTGATTGTGAACACAGCAGGGACAAAAGTGACTGACAGAAAAAAACATGTCTCAGAGTGAGCTGCAGGTGTTAAAGGATAGAAAACAAAGTAAATTCCAAAACCAAAAGGTAAACTGGAGCCCACTGGTCAGCTTCTAGCTTTAACATGATAGCAAGAGGCCCATTTCCACTATTGACACTTCTGTCTACTTTCACCAGACCTTTGATATATGCAAATGACTCCATTCCATTAGGCAGGCCCGAAATGACAACTTTCGGGGACATTTGAGGAACCAACAGAGTACCGGACCTAGGGCTGGTACTTGGAATGGCCCGGTAGCAGGGACTTGTAGATAACTCATGCTGATTGGTTGTAACTCAGTTACTAAACTCCTACACTGAAAAATACAGCGTAAATCCACCACATCAAGGCGCTTCATGGTGTCACAGAGCGTACGACAAACGTGCTTCTTCTGGTCACTGAATGCCACTTTTTACATCCCACAGCCGCTCCTTCTGTCCCTCTAATGGATCAAATGATGGCGTACTTTACCAGATAAAAACCTTTAATGTTATTAATATCCATGGACATCACCAATGGGCTGTTTTCAAAGCCTACTGGTTGTGCAGCACCAGGCTAAAGACCAAAGGTGACAGATCATTTGCTGCTGTGGCCCCCAGACTCTGGAACTCTCTCCCCCTGAGCCTGAGATCAGTGGACTCAGTGGTCTCCTTTAAAAATCAGCTGAAGACTCACTTGTTCAAGCTGGCTTTTGTATGACCTTCTTCACCAATCTCTCTTTATTCTGCTCTCCCCACCTATTCCACCTTCCTCAGGATCCACTGGTTTCCCTCTTTCTTAACATTTTTTAAATCACAATTGTATATTTTATTGCTCATTTTAAATATATTTTTAACCATTTTGAAATTTTTTTTAATTTTTACATTTTTTGTTTTTATGAAGCGCCTCGTGATTTTTATCTTGAGAGGCGCTATAGAAATGATAGTTTCTTCTTCTTCTGATGTCTTAACAAAGTCCTGAAAGGTCTGATTATGCGTGGAGACTCAGCAGCTGAGAGGACCAATCCATCGTATTTCCCGGTCATATTTCTGCTTACTGAAAATTTTTGGGAACTCCTATGATGGAAATACGGACTGACCTTTCGGCACAAGATGAATCATACTTATATAAAAATAAAAAACATATATGTAATAATCAACAGGGTGTGTTTGCAAACAATACTCCGTCTCTTGGTCATGACTTGTGTTTGCTGATCAAAAATATTCTTCTCATTAAGATTTTCTTCAACAGTGTTAAAATGAACTTGTGGATTTTGCTAAATATGGAGAAGAATCATCTGGAGCAAATAAATAATGGTGTGAAAATATATGTAGGTGTAAATGGTGTGCAGAGGTATTAGACAGTGGGTTTCTCAGCAGTAACGCTGGTATTTGCATGAAGTCCACTTCTGTGGTTTTACAGCTTTGTGACTGAAGTACATATTAGCATAAGAGCAGCATGCTCATGGGGGGAGTTGTGGCCAGCCGGGCGTGATCAGGCATATGAACTGGTGGTTCCACAGGTGAGGTCATGATGGAGAAGGTTCCCTGGAGTAAAGACTGAGGTTTGGCAGGGAACCTGCAAGAAATCTAAAATGACTGAAGTCTGTGTGAAATGAAAATAAAGTCTCTTTCTTCTAAAAGTTTCTTACTCTGAATTACACAGTCAGGTTTAAATAATAAGTGCTGGAGAATTTAAAGTTGAAAGTTCTGTTTGTGTGTTGGACTCCGTTTAATGAGCTAAAGATTTACTAAGAATGAAAGGAGAAGACAGAGAGCCTATTTTGTCCCAGGATGTGCACCTGTGCAACAGGAGGCTCCAGCTGGTGACAGGAGTTTGCTGATGGTGCAGCCGGCTCAGCCTAGTTCCGTCTGCGTGGCCCGTTAATAGCCTAGCGAATATTTGATGACAGTTGCAGGAATCCGACGCTCAGGGTGTCTTTTACAGCTGTTAAAATGTTGTCATCAGATCTGCCCCAGCTAGGCTGATTTACAGCCATCTCTGGGTGGCGTGTACCTCAGTCTCCTCCCTGAACTTTGATCTGCGAGGAGCTGCAGGGGAACCATTCTGACACAATATTTTCCTATAATATTCACATGTCAACACAGCACCTCCCGTGACTCTCACGGTGATTCCACACTAACACGGAGACACACAAAGAACTCCGTCGTGCGATTAGACGTGTAAACTTTGCAGCCAGTATGTAGCACCTCGTGCTAACGTGAGACTGTGAGAACGCCCGATAGACTGTGTGTCCAGCCTAAAGGAAAGAAGAGGCGCTGAAATGTCTTGTAAACATCTTTCTGTTCTTTAGCCACGGCGTTCTGTCCCTCCTGAGTCCTCTGCTCATCACATAAAGGCAGGACGGCTATTCACAGCTGCATTAGTGGCCGGTCAAGGCCCCAGGTCTTTGTGCAAACTTGCATCACCACACGAAACACGATTAGTGAATAAAAGTAACTAAAACTTTATAAATGAGCATGACGACGTTTGTTAACCTTTTAGTTTTACAACAAGCCGTTTAAGCCCTGACATATAAAATAACAATAATGAGATTATTTATTCTTTCATAATGTCGATCTATTTATAGTTTACAGTCAATAGAAAATATAATAAATGAAAACATTTTATTGGGTGAACATACAATGACAGATTTAACCAAATATAATAGGCACCTATCTCTTACAGTACGTAGATCTTCCTCAAGGAGGCACAGAAATGGAACAAAATTCAGTGAAGTAGAAGTTTGAGTAATGTACTAATTCTGCTAAAGAAATGGAGGGCTAAGAAACGTGGGAATATGTGCAGCAAATACGACACGTTTGTCTTAAAATGTTAGGATTTTAGACTTGAATGGAAAAACGTACTATTATAAAACCAACGACAGGGTCTCACCCATGGTCTCGAAAATACACTCCAAAAACAGTTTCTTGAATTATTTAATAAAGTGTAGAATATATTTTTAAAAAATGGTCTTCCTTCAAGATAAAACTATGCGATAGTTTGGGCCCAGTCAACATTATTTTAGGATTCATTGTGTGATAATAATTTTCAAAATTAATATTCGTGATGGGCTGCGCAGTGGCGCAGTGGTTAGAGCTGTTGCCTTGCAGCAAGAAGGTCCTGGGTTCGCTTCCCGGCCTGGGATCTTTCTGCATGGAGTCTGCATGTTCTCCCTGTGCATGCGTGGGTTCTCTCCGGGTACTCCGGCTTCCTCCCACAGTCCAAAAACATGACTGTTAGGTTGATTGGTCTGTCTAAATTGTCCTTAGGTGTGAGAGTGTGTGTGCATGGTTGTTTGTCCTGTGTGTCTCTGTGGTGCCCTGCGATGGACTGGCTCTCTGTCCAGGGTGTACCCCGCCTGCTTGCCCATTGACCGCTGGAGATAGGCACCAGCCCCCCCGCGACCCTACATGGACAAGCAGGTTCAGACAATGAATGGATGGATATTCTTGATTTTGTAAGTATTGTTAGCACAAAATAGACAAGAACACACAGCAGTGTTAAAACACAGTTGAAAACTAGCACACATCTAATGCATTTTAATACACGTTATTTAAAATAAGTTTGATAAATGCAGTTAAATGCAAAAAATTTGTAGTTTTTGCTAGACTTTTAGACTAAATTTTGTTTTGGTGAGAAAAAAAGGAGTCACAGCATTCATGTTCAAATCAAATTATAACGCCGGATTTCATGGACGTAATTTTCACTTTAGAAGTGGAGGGGGCACCGGGGGGGGGGGGGGGGGGTATCTTTACAGTATGCTCTAATGGGAAACAGACTTCAACACAAACGGTTGTTTTCCACTTGGTCCTGGAGCTCAACCGGTGTCAATTTAATATAGCGTAATATTGTTTTTGGATGGTAAACAGTGCAGGGGTCATAACTTGACTTTGGAAAAAGTGGGGGGGACATGTCCCCCCCCCCCCCCCCCAAATTACGTCCATGCCGGATTTTAACAAGACGTGAGGAAATATTTTCTAACTCAGACACTAGGATACATTCAGATAAACTACTGTTACCTGACAGATGGGTTGGCTGTACAGTGTTTCTATGTTTTTATTTGCTGTGTGTGTGTGTGTGCGTGCGTGCGTGCGTGCGTGTGTGTGTGTGTGTGTGTGTGTTCATCCATGTCCTGTGGAGGCCCCGTGGCACATTCTGCTCCTAACAGAGATGGTTCCATATCAGGACACGGGTGTTTACGTGGACATAGCCCTTGCCTGACTGCAGCCTCGCTCAGGTCTTAGCATGCTCGTTTATAGTCAAGCAGCCCATCAATCTTAATAGAAGAGCGAAGTGCAAAGAGCTGATGAAACGCCAGACATGATCACTATTCACTCAACGAGAGCAAGAAGAGAGGGAGGAGCAAAGAGGAGGGGAGATAGAGGTGGCAGGCTGAGGGAGTAGAGAGGGAGTGAAAGTGAGGAGGAGGGAAGAAGGATGGGGTGAGAAAGACGGAGGTCGCAACTTGTTTATCCTTGTTGGTGATAGTAATGATGTGATGTGTGTCTCTGTGAGCGACGGCAGGCAGAGACATGCAAGAGCTGATGTACATGTTGACCTAATGCTGCCTGATGACATGTTGACGCTTCACACGCATCTATGATCTTCGTCTCCTTTAGGCAAAATACTTTTTTATTATTGCTTCCCTTAATTTGGAGGAAATTTTATCACCAGCAGAGTAGAAGCTGTTCATGTGGTAGGTGTAAGATTACTCTGAGACCTGCTCTTGGAATGAAATGGCGTGTGTGTGTGTGTGTGTGTGTGTGTGTGTGTGTGCGTGTGCGTGTGTGTGTGTGTGTGTGTGTGTGTGTGTGTGTGTGTGTGTGTGTGTTTGTCAGTGGGGGTAAGAGCGCTGCTGAGAGGTGGGGAATGGTGAGAGGATATTTGGCAGTGTCCTGTGATCCTCTGCTGACACAGGACACTGCGTCTTTATGCAGCAACAGAGCAAACTGGATGTGAAACAGGAGGATTGTTTTAAAACACATGATCAGGAGACATCCAGCAATATATCATCCCGGTAAAATGTTCTAAACGACAAACATTTATAAATGTACAGTTTCATTAGACAGCAGTAAATAATTTCTTTGTCCTGGTTTACAGACTGACTGATGTTAGTTTTTTTATTACTGATGTCGACAAATATCAATGGAAACAGTTTTCCCTCGCCCAGACGCGGGTCACCAGGGCCCCCTTCTGGAGCCAGGCCTTGAGGTTGAGCACGTCGGCGAGCACCTTGTGGCTGGGCTTTCACCCATGGAGCCTAGTTGTGGGGGGACTGGTCCTGACTGTCGTCTGTGCTTATGCACCAAACTACAGTTCAGACTACCCACCCTTGTTGGAGACCTTGGAGGGGGTGCTAGAGAACGCTGCTTCCGGTGACTCCCTCGTTTTGCTGGGGGACATTAACGCTCACGTGGGCAACAACAGTGAAGCCTGGAGAGGTGTGATGAGGAGGAACGGCCTCCCTAATCTGAATTTTAGCTGTGTTTTGTTACTGGATGTGCTCGTCATGGATTGTCCATGACATAAAGGTGTTCATATATGCTCTTGGCACCAGGATACCTTAAGCCGCAGCTCGATGATCGACTTTGTAGACGTTCCATCTAATCTGCGGCAGCAGGTCTTGGACAGTCAGGTAAAAAGAGGGGTGGAGCTGCCAACTGACCACTACCTGGTGGTGAGTTGTCTTTGATGGTGGGGGAGGAAGCTGGTCAGACACGGTAGGCCCAAACATGTCGTGAGGGCCTGTTGGGAACGTCTGATGGAGTCTCCTGTCAGAAGTTTCAATTTCCACCTCCAACAGAACTTCCAACATGTTCCAGGCGAGGGGGCAACATTGAGTCCAAGTGAGCCATGTTCAATATTTCCATTGTCGAGGTGGCACACCAGAGCTGCAGCCGCAGGGTCGTCAGTGTCTGTCGTGGTGGCAGTCCCCACACCCACTGGTGGACACCAGTGGTTAGGGTTAGGGTCTTCAAGCTGAAGAAAGTGTCCTATCAGGTCTTTTTGACTTTCAAGCTGCCACTTGAAATATTGAACTATTTGATTGAACTAACCCAAATATATGAGCCTTCTATTATACAATTATTACATGGGTGATTATCTTTCAGCTGCAACAAGTTATTTAACACCAACTGATGCAATGAGTTCCTTCTCTTTTCTTAAACAACCATGGTGAAAGACACAAATTGTGGTCATGGAAAACATGTTAGTCTGTTTTAGAAGGGTCAGATCATTAGCACGCATCAAGCAGAGAAAACATCTACGGCAATTGCAGAAACTACTAAATTGGGTTAGCAACTGTCCAAGCATTATTACAAACTGGAAAGACAGTGGTGACCTATTGTCTTTGAGAAAAAAATCACTCAAACATTTGATGAGATCAAATAGAAGAAAAACAACAGCAGAACTCAGGGATATAATTAAAAGTGAAGGTAAGAGTATTCCCCCATGCACAATGTGAAGGGAACTCAAGGGACTAGGACTGAACAGCTGTGTAGCTATAAGAAAACCACTGATCAGTGAGGCAAACCAGAACAAAGGCTTCAATTTACTAAGAAACATAAAAATTAGACTCTGGAGACCATCAGGCCCAGTGCCTGCTTTATAAGCCTGAGGGGGCAGTGCTATGGTCTGGGGTTGCTGCAGTTGGTCAGGTCTAGGTTCAGCAACAGGATATACTCCAAGA